>NC_048595.1:383483255-383515755 GCF_003668045.3 Cricetulus griseus | reverse complement strand
AGTTGTACGAGCTGCAGCCTACAAGGTGGGTGGGAGGGGTGGTTCATCAAGACTGTGGAATATTCCTTTACACAGTGTGAATACATGTCATTGTGATTGATTTAATAGAGAAGCTGACTGGCCAATAGCTAGACAGGATAAGGTTAGGAAGGATAGCCAAACTGAGAATGCTGGGAAGAAGAAGGACAGAGTCTGGAGTTGCCAACCAGGAAGAGTTGGCAGGAAATGAACATGCCATGTTAATAAATATACTGTCACAGGCAGAGTATAAATGAGAAATATGGGTAACTTAAAATGTAAGAGCTAGTTAGTAATAAGCCTGAGCTGTTAACTGAGATTGATAATTAATACTAAGACCCTGGGTGGTTATTAGGGAGCAGTGATCAGGACAGGAAGAAAACTCCATCAACACAAGACACTATGAGCTACAAAGTTTGGATGTGGAGCTACAGAGTTTCAGATCCTCTCTGTGCTACATTTCAATCTTTCTTTTCAATTCTCTGAATCCTCCCCTTAGGGATGTGTGCTCTTCACATTGTATCTTGAAAGACTATCATTAATTTCTTCTTTTGCAGAAAAATTAAGCTCACAGCAAAGAGTTTGCTCTGGACTTGGACATTGTTGGAGCTAGTAAGATGGGGGAGGGGTTGGAATGGGCCAGAAGCATTTTACATTATGAGATGGGCATGATGCTTTGGGGACCAGGGGCAGAACATTAGTTTGACAATAAAACAATCCCCACAGTCTCATGTGTTAAAGAGTTGGTCCCAGCTGGTGATGCTATTTTGGGAGATGCTGAAAAGGGGAGATAGGACCAAGCTGGAAGAAGTGGGTCATGGCGGGGAGTGCCTGTGCAGAGAATCCTTTTCCGGTGCCCCCTTTCCTTCATCTTCTTTTCTTCCCGAACAGCATGTGGTGAGCAACTTCGTTCTTTCACCCACTTCCACCCTACCCCACCTAGGGGAAAAATGGAGCTGGCTAGCCATGGACTAAAACATCTAAAACCATGAGCAATAAATAAGACAATAAATCTCTGTTCCTTTAAATTGTTCCTCCCAGATACTGAATCCCAACCACAAAAAGGTTAACTAGCACACTGGACCAAGGAAAGTACCTGCCCTCAAGGACCAGAGAAGCAATGGATGCTGAGGGGTGGAGCAGGGTAAATGAATTCAGATTAGAGTATGAAGTTCTGGGGGCAGCTAGGCAAGGTTTCTCCAAAGAGGAAACAAGTATCCCGAGACAAAGGATCTGAAAACAAAGAACAGTTAGAAGCAGAGGTGGGGACCAGTGTGGGAGATACAGGATACAGAGTTCTATGACATGAGTCACAGTCAGGGAACAGGAAGCATGAAGCCATAACACCCCCTGTGGCTGGCAGAAAAGGGGCAGCCATAGAGTGTCCTTGAGTAAACAGCTCTGAGGGACCTATCAGCCTGGGTTCAGGGTCAATCCTGAGCCTCAGTCACTTTTGGTAGGCTGGGTGCTCATGCTAGGTGACCTTACAGTGCCCTCTTTCTGTATCTTGATCCCCTTTCTTCAACAGAGGGGACCCCACTCCACAGCAGAACTGCTCATAGGGACAAAATCTTTGAGAACTCGCTGTGATGGGTGCTGGTGATGGGAGGTGGCCTCTGCCTTGGGCATCACAGTCAACATCAGCAACAAAGCTAAAGTGGAGAAGGAGGCTAATCTCTGCTGAAGGATGTGTTGAAAGACATGAGCACAGACAAGGAGCCAGCCTCTTAACTCTTCTAATGTCACAGCCATCTCTGTCCATGGCACCCCCACTTATACAGCTGCTCCGGGGATCCCAAAGTCTGAGGAGCCCAGAGACCTCCAGATGCCTACACAGAGGACCCCATGGGACTCAGACCCAGTGGCCTTCACTGCAGCTTCACCTCTCCTTCCAACATCGGCTGTGGGCTCCACAGATCCAGAACACAGACCCCACCCCTCCATGTTTCCCAGTTCCATGAGCTGACCCAGCTCCCCAGCTACACACCCTGCCATTGCCTGTGCCCTGCTGAAAGTGGCCTAGAGTGGCTCACCTCCAACACTATCTTGGGCTTGCAGTGCTAAGGGGATCAGGCAGGTTGTGAATGCAGCATCTCCCCACACAGCTTCCTTTTCAAAGGAAATAAATAAATAAGAGAAGGGCTGCTCTCCTGCTGGCCACTCCTGCAGGGTGAAATGGATTATTTTCTCTGTCCTGTGCCCAATATCAGTACTTATTGAAAAGCATATATCTGCAGTGCTGGGTTTTTAGCTCGTCAGCATGCCTGGAGCCCTCAGGAAGCATCTTTTTTTCTTTGAACAGCCTGGCTCTCACAGTGGGGGTCTTCTGGGCCTTTTTATACACAGCCAGGCATTTTTCTTTCCTGAAATGAGGGTCTGGTCGGCCAGGCTCTGGGGATAACCAAGGCTGTTGGTGGAGAGCACTTCCAGGGTCATGTCTTTTGTCCCTGGAGACCCTGTGCCTCCAGTCCAGGCCACCTTGTCAGCTAGCTGAATCCCAAAGCCTGGGGGTGGGATATGTGTCCATGGGTCTGAGAGCCAGCCACAGTGGGACAGAAAGTAGGCCCACCGTGGTCCTAGAGTGAAAGATGAATTCAGAGAGCAGACAGGTCATCCTCTCAAGGAGGTCTATGAAGTTCTGAGCCCCTGCACTGTCTCCCTCAGCAGCAGACTTATCTTCCTCTGCATGAACTGTGTGCGGGGTCAAGCGCATTTGCGCACCTAAGGAAATAGAGCAATCATGCTATGACTGAGGTGGCATCTCAGAATGTTCACACCACCTGGTGGCTCTAGTTGTCTGCTCACACCTTCAGAGGCTTTAAGCAGATCCACATGGAGTCAGAAACTGGCCGAAGATCACTTCCTCTCGCCCACCAAAGGCCCTAAAAGCTTAGCACCTTTGGCTCATTTCATAGATGATGAGACACAGACTCAGAGAAACAGGCTCTGCAGGCCAAGAAGAATCTAAACTGGCCTGTGCCCCTGCTTGCCCCACTGTTAATGCTGATCCATGCCTTATCGAGGAGAGGGTAAGGCTGCCTAGCTGGGGGCCCACCAGTCCCCTTTGCCTACTCTTTCCCTTCAGGAAACCAGCAGCAGTGAGCTTCGAGAGGCTCCCTCGCAGCCAGAGGAAGCTAAAGAAGCCTCTCACCCTCCTGCCCAATGCCCAGAGCTCTACATCCTCCTCCCATTGGCTGGCTGCTGTTGTTCAGACAGCCCTTGGGGTAGTAAGCTAAACACCATCATTAGCATTTTTCAAAGCCTTGCTCTGTAGCCAGAGCAATGTGCAGAGCTGTAAAGGGAGAGGACAGCAATCGAAGCAGAAAAATATGGCACTTTTTAGACTAGTTTATGAGTTAAACAGAAAGAAAACTCTGGTATTCCATATCGGTATATTGAGCAATGTTCCCACGGCTGCTGGACTGTAAAGCAATATTGAACGGTGCCTGTAACCTAAACGATACAAGATGGACATAATTAAAAACAATTGATTCAATATTTTTTTTTGCTAAACCTCAGGGTGAGAATATAAACTAGTCATGATGGAAAAATGCCAGGTGCAGAGTGACCTGAGCCAAAGCCATCCCTGGAAACACATTGGGCATGGCATGACACGTGAGTGCCATGGAAGGGACAGCAAGCCCAATGATATTCAGTGGGGCAAGTAACAACACACATGTCATAGTAGTAGTAAGGCTCTCAAGACAATAGTAAGTGATGTCATAGGGGCAGTTGTGACCAACACACACACACACAAGATGACAGTGACATCACACAGGGTAGAGCTGACCACACGTGATGATGGACATGACATAGACACAGATACCTGTGACAGTCAAACCATCACTATGGATTCCAGACAGGCACACAGTCACTGTAGATTCTATCAGCACACTGAGAGGCCTTTCAGTGATGGGTCCACTCAGGCCTCAAAGATAGAAACATCATAAAGAGACAAAGCAGGTAGCTGCAGGTCACATCCCAAATGGTTCAAGGAGAGATAGATTCAATATGAAAATCACAGGGATAGCCAAACTGCCTGAGCTAGGAGGTGGGCTGATCCTGCATCAAGGCTGGTACTCTGGGCAAGCTCTGATTGAACCAGGGCTCAAAGCAGAAGAACTGATTCAAATCCAAGCCATGAAAGCCACCAAACAGACCACTGTGGCTGCAAATGGGAGATACGGTCATTGTTATGACCTCTACTCTGCATGGCATCACACCCTCAAGTACTGAGCCATGGGCAAGACCTTGCTGAAGGGCCAAACCCACATTCAATGTCATTGATGACAAGATTGCTCCCACATGCTCTCCCTCTGAGGCAGATGGTATGGCTATGGCCAGGGCCAACATGGGCAGAGGATACAGCCTATAAGACACAAGTGTTTCAGATACCACATGGATACACAGAGGTTATAAAGACAGAGACTCTCACTAGAGAGACTAGGGATAATCACAAAGTATGTTTGGGGAAAGAGGCAAGGCCCCACCATGACCTGTTTCTAGCTACTGGTTAGACATTGGCAGTTATCAAAGCTCCTGGGTGTTTAACCAGCTTCTCCTGGAATGGCCTAGGCCAGCTCCAGCTCCAGTGAGCTACTATACCAGCCAGCCCTATTTCCAACACGTTCCAGCCAGTTCCAGCTCTAGCCAACTCCAGTATCAGCCAGCTCCATCTAGATCCAGCTCCAGCCAGCTCCAGCCAGCTCCAGCTCACTCCAACTATAACCAACTCCTGCTTCAGCCAGTTCCAGCACCAGCCAGCCCCAGCATCAGCTCCAGCCAGCACCAGTATCAGCTCCAGCCAGCATCACCAACATCAGCATCAGCTCCAGCCAGCATCAGCATCAGTTCCAGCCAGCATCAGCATCAGCTCCAGCCAGCATCAGCATCAGTTCTAGCCAGCACCCACATTAGCATCAGCTCCAGCTCCAGCCAACTCCAGCTCCAGCCAGCTCCAGCCAGTTCCAGCACCAGCCAGCTCTAGCTCCACCCCCCACTAAAATGCTTTTCTTTCTGGAGAAATATGATAGGCACTCCATTCAAACCCCTTTGTGATGATGGTAGTGGGTCCCTGTGGTCTATCTGTTACATGTCTAACACCACAGTATCCCTTCCATTTATGAGAACTAACAGTCACTGACTCCTTGACATAGCGAATACACACAGAGTACATGGTGTTTTCAGCTCTCTGCTCCACTAGAAAACTACATATGAGCCCATATTTAAGGAACCCCAGAGACCCAGCTGTACTGTCTGAAAAGAGGGCTGAGGCAAAAGGAAGTATTTGTTTAGCATTGTGTAGAATGGTTGAGAGATGATAGAGGCAGTCTGGAGATGCCAGACATGGCCTCGCCCCTGACTGTAGTCAACAAGCTCCATGTCAACAAGGACTATGAGGGCAGAGACAAGAAGGTGGCCTAAAGAGCAGAACCCTGGATAGTCACTGCAGGTATATGAGAAAGAGGTTAGTTGCTGTGCTATCCAGAACACTCTCCTTCAATGGCTGACCCTCCTGGCCTGCCAGCCCCTTCAGCCAACACTATCCCCTCTCTGTTCTCTTGGGCTCCTGTCACTCTGCAGCTACAGACCACATTTTATCCTCCCACCTCCCCACCAGACAAGAACATCCCTGAGCCCACATGGGAGCCATCAGAAGCATACAGCAGGGCTCAGTGTTAGCTGCATACAGAAGCCTGTCCTCAAGCTTACTCCCCATGTCACGAGGCCTGAGTCCTTCCATCTGTGGAATGCTAAGATCATGTGATAACCAGAGCCTAAGTGTGTGGACTCCAAGAGCAAGGAAGGAAATGAGGGGTGATTGAACAAATTGGGGTACAGCAGAAGTGATAGTACCCACTCCTGTAAACTCACAGCTTATTGAGAAGGAAATCTAGCCAAGATGAGCAGTCCCCTAATGCATAGTCAAGTCCTCTGTCCTGGGTTAACAGATCCCCGGCAGTTGTGGTCAAGGTCAAGGAGTGATGGCTGCTCTGTCATGGCCTCCCTCTGGGGCCAGTGTGGCCAGAATTGATTGGTGTGATTTAAACTCATCAAGGGCAGCAGGCAAGGAGACCCCAGGGGAGCTTGATAGAGACACTCTCTGTTCCAGTGTGCCTGCCTGCTAATAGAGTCCTGGCCTCCTGCCTTGCCACCCCACAGTGGAGCCAGAAACTACCCAGAATTCCTTGAGACTCCAGACACAAATGCACTTGGGCAAAGGCTCCGGCTGTCCAGAGCATGACTTCACAGGTAGCAAGAGAGCATCATACAGGAAGCTGTCCTCCAGCCTGGCTCTGAGCTGATTCTTGGAGGGTAAAGAGGTCAGAGGACCAAGGTTTCCCTTCAGTATACCCTCTCTGGGATTAAGTGTAGTCTGAGAGTGAGCCACACATGTCAGATGCCACAGCTTTTCCAGGCAGGCAGTCCTGTAGACCTCAGGGTCTCCTCTCATGAGACTCAGAGCCAAGATGCCAGCAAGTCCTAAACCACACGCATAGCCCTGGGAAGGCTCCCACAGTGACTTGGAGATGCTGAAGCTCCACTCCAGCCCAGGAAAGAAGAGGCAGTGTCTCATTTGCTCTCCATTCAGCCCTAATTTGTACCACTGGGTGTTTTAATTTACAAGTCAGAGTTAATAAATTGTGTGCAAGCTCGATTACCTCACGCTCCCCTGACTTCCTCCCCTGCCTGCGGGAGAGTGAGGCACCCTGGGAAAGATCTGGAAGGAGGCTGTGGGTATCTCTCTTTAACTCAGAGGACCTTATCCCTGTCCCAAGAGGCCCTCCCACAGGGGGAAAGGGGAGGGGGAGGCAGCAGATGGGTTTGGCCTAGTGTTTCACATATGGATTTGAGCAAAATAAATAAAGCATGGGTCCCTTAAGTAGGAAAGGGGGAAAAGGAAAAATTGGTTGAAAACATGTCAGTAATAGCAATATTAAAAAGCAGGGACCCAGTGGCTTCAAGGGCACAGACAGTAACATGTGCATATGTCTCCATGAAATAGAAGACTCTCCTGGGAACACACACAACAGTCCATGGACACCTCCATGTGGCAGACCCAGGGGTGCCTGGAGTGAGAGCCAACCTGGAAAGTTCCAGATACAATGAGAAGTCTTTTGTATTCTCCTAGGATAGGAGCCTCCAGAACATGGACTGAGAAGTACTCAGAGTAGTGTGTGGAAGGAGAGTCACTTGTTTACAGGACCAGAGAGGACTCAGAGGACATCGGTGGCTGCAGCTGGAAGTGCACACATTTACAGCCTCTAAACAGTAGCGCCTGGCCCAGCCCACATGCCTAGACCCCACCTACAACATCCTGTCTCTCCCCCTGGTCCATGTCCATCCAGGGAGCTTGCAGAGTCTATCTCATTCAACCTGATGACGGTGATGACACCGTGTCGGGAAGCCCTCCATCTTGGCCTCCTTCTCCCTTCCTCCCCTCCCCTCATCACTGTGTGCATCAAACAGCACCAAAAGTTTCTACAACAGGGGCCCAACATTACTCTGGCTAGCCTAGAAATGACAGGAAGAAATGTCCCAGAGTGGCTCCTTAAATTCGTCCCCAAACAAGGCAATTATTGCAAAGGCGGGTGGCCTTCTAACTCCCCCGCACAGCTTGCCCTGTGAGAACTCACCTGGTGGGAAGGGAGGAGCAAGCAAGTTCAGAGGGCACAGCAGCAGCCAGTGTCCTCCGTGGGTGCCCCCACCCACCTACAACAACTGTCTTTAAAAATTCTCATTTATTTTGTCTATCAGCAATAGGAGCAGGGGTCCCCAGAGTGAAGGCACTGTTTAGAGCCCAAAGGACAATGATGACTAGGACCTTAGCACTTTCTCCTCTCTTGGAGCTTAAAACTCCCTGAGAGGATGAATAAATATGCAGGCGCAGGTGTGTGCTCCATAAGAATGAGTCCCACCCCCTCTGCTGCATAGACCAGGGAAAGCTGACCTATCATACAGACATGTGTGTTATCTAAAGCTGTGAGCATATTCTAATCTGAAAGAAAGCAAGGGATGACACCCATCTGAAGCAAAGTCAGAACTCGCCTGGATAGAAACAAGGCCTCTGAGCTAGGTCTACACAATGGTCCCAGGCTGTTATGGCCACACGGAGCTAAAACCAGACAGTTATTTAAGGTACATCCAACTGGGGCCACTCAAGCCAGAAAGGGGTATAAGAGATTGCCTGCTGTGCAAGGAATGGAAGAGAGATGCTGTGCCTGCTCCAGCTTCTAGGGATCCAAAAGGGATCTTGGGAAAATTGAACACATAAGCTCTGGCTTGAAATGACAAGAGAGGCATGAATGGCGGTGCTCAGATAAGCAAAGCCCTCAGGCACATGTACACCTTGGGGCAAAGATGAGTAAAAAGAAACACACAGTCACATACTTGTATATACACATATGTGCACACATGCACAAATGTACACACTCACATGCATACATATTGGCACCAAGCCTCGTGTATGACTCTTGCAGCACTTGGATGGCATTAGGGGCAAGTTTGATTACTAGTATTTCAGCTCCCAGGTGACTTTAGAACCAGGCTCTTCACAAGATGTACTTCACTGTAAACAAACCCTGCACCTAAGAGATGCTGTAGGGACAATAAGGGTGGAGACATAGAAGAACAATAGGGAAGGTTGATTATTATCTCCGTGTGGGACTTTCAAGAGACACTTCAGATGGAGTGAGGGCAGGCCGGGGCTGGGCTGAAAGGAACTTGACAAGTGGTAACGCAAGCAAGAAGCAGCCATGAGAGGAGCTGGAGCAATTTAGTGTGGAACAGAATCATGCTGGAAGGAGCAGCCAGAGAGGAGAACAGGCACAACTACCCAGTGGTACCCAGACGTCCGACATCCTGGAGGGCGTGTGAAAGCATAGAGTGTTCTTATGAGCAAGCACACTATTGAAGACTCCAGTTATTGCAAGGGCAAGACAGCAGAGTCACATTGGCAACTTTAATGGTCCAAGGAGACAGGCAAGCTGTGAAATTTGGCTGGATGGTAGTAGGGATGGAAGTAGGAGAAAGATGAGGGCTTAGGCTGGCCACATGGAGAGTGGCTGAGAGCGATGACAAGGATAGATGCAGGTGAGATAGGTCCACTGACCACCAATAGGCATAATACCAGCTGCACCTCTTACTAGCAATATTCGTGGTTTTCCCAAGCTCTTTAGGGCTCCAACCACACCTGTGCCATCCCCACACTATGTTCAGCATGGTGGAGTCAGGCTGTGATGTGGGATGGGCATCTAATGGGCATGGCTGAATGAACAGATGGCAGATTTGAAAGGACGGGTTCCCAAGTGCAGGAGATAGGTTCAGCATGATGTCAATAGCCTCACCAAGAGTTCCCACAGCCAGCTGAGGCAAAAGTGAAGCTGCCCTACAAAGGTACTTTACTGCATTCTGTACAAGCTGAGGGAGACTTCAGAGCACCATCAGAGAGAGGGTAAAATATCAGACTCACTCCCTGATCCTATGGGCAAAGCAACAAAGCCCAAGGTCTGCTGGTAGCTAGGGGAGTGGGTGCCTGACAACCAACTGGTGACAGACTGATGTCCTTTAGGAGTCCCAAGCAAAGAAAGAGGAAGGCTGCAGCTGAAACTCCCAGAGGGTGAAAACACTTGGGTCCCTCCACTGTCTTAAGTGACCATGACTATGCTGGTATCTGCCCCAGCCATACCTGTGCTTACTGATGGGGGAGGAAGGGAGAGTTTTAAGAAGCCAGTTCAGAGGCTACTTCTCAAAGCCTTAAAGGATGGCAGCCAACACTGACTCCTTTACCTGGTACCACATACCTGGTGCATTGTCCAGCTGGGGACATTGGACAGCACCTAACCCCTTCTCACTGAGCCAGGCAAAGTGAGCACTGTTAGCATAATCATATGTCTTTCCCAATTCCACAGTGTTGGTGGCTTCAAACTCCACATCCATTGTCACAAGATCCTTCAATGTTGCTTCTGTCCAAGAGACTATTTGGATGGAAGGGGCTAAAACCCATGGGTCTGAGGACATGTGAAACACATTATTGAAGCCTTGTTCTGACCTGTTAGATATCACTGTGGGAGACATGTGCTCTGAACCAGCAGCCCAGACAACATGGCAGAACTGTAAGATGACCTGGAAGTCATCTTACACACTGCAGAATTCCTTCCTAGTGTGAGCAGAGTGTCAGTGTATCAGTCTAGCACTTTCATGACTAACTTAGCTTACACAGCAAGAAGTCTAAAGTGTAACTCTGCTCTAGTCATCTGGCTCTGTGTTAAACTAGGGGAAGATTGCCCTGGGTGGGCCTGACCTTCCTAGGTGGGTTGGTTAATTGGTGGTTGGGTTAATTAGTAATTTAGTGAATGGATATATTAGTCAGTTGTATGAGGATAGTTTGCTTAGTTGTTAAGTCAGGGAAGTTAGTTAGTGGATGGATGAGTAAGTTGGTTAATTTGTAGGTAGATTTGTTACCTGGTAAGCTTATGTGTAAGTTGGTTAGTTAGTCAGTTTAGTGAGTTAGCTAGTGGGTAAGAGTTACTTTGTGAGTGAATGAGTTAATCAGTGAGGAAGATGGGTCGATTAGTTGGTTGGATGAGTGAGTTCATGGTCATTTTGGCTAGTAAGCTAGTGAATGGGTTAGTTAGTTGACAAATTGGTGAGTTGTATAGTTGATACATGGATTGGTAAATTGGTTGTATGGGTTGGTTAGTTAGTGGGTTGGTTAGTTGGTGGGTATGTGTACTGGTTAGTTAATAAGCTGTTGGGTGAGTTGGTTAGTTGCCTTTCTAAATGGCAAAGTTTTCCATATTCAACAAGAAATGGTCTGGCTATCCTAACTAGTCAATCTGAATTGAGCATCTGTGGAGAGCCACACCATGCACATTATAGCACCTCAACTCTATTTTCTTGGTACTATAGGAAAAGCAGAGAGGGGAAACTTCAAGCAATGTGGTTGGCTTTTCCTGCCTTTCCACTCACTGGGTAATCAGACATACGGGACAAGCCTGCCTCCCTTCCATCCCTATACAGCCCTCAAAGACCTAGCAGTTTGTTGACTATGTGTGTACATGGTTTTACACAACAGAGCTTCACTACAAAATGGCCCTAAATGCAAAACAAAGGCTTGATTTTGTTTTCAACCAAAGAAATGTCCCCTGGTTACAGTACCAAGAGCTCTCAGATATCACACTGCAAAGATGTTTATAGGTGCTTTGAGGAATTATCAAAGGGAAGTTCACTCAGGTGGGGCTTCTGTCATGTCATCACCAACAACTGAAGCCCCATGTGAAAGGATCCTTGACTGGCATTCGACTGATTTTCTTTCAAATGCATGCTCTGAGCCTGAGAGGCATGCCACAAGCAGGCTGAAAAATCATGACAAGTTATCTGACCAGTATCCCTAGGGAAGTCCCTCCTCAAACTGAAGAGCCAAATGATACAGAGAAGCTTAATGTTATTTGCTCATCATGCATTCAGCCATTCATTCAATAAGCAAACAGTCACTGATTGAACTCTATATACCATGTCCTGTTATGAGCCAAAGGAGCCAGGAACGAGGAAGACACCTTCCAATGACATAAAATCTGGCACCTTCCAATGACAGCAGAGCCCTGGGTCTGTCCCAGAATGCAACAGATTTCTGGACCTGGTTTTTCACTGTGCAGCTAAATGATGTTATGGTTTATCTGTAACATCTACCTAAGGCTAACGTCTGAGCATCTAGGCTCAGCTTGTGTGACATTTTGGAGGCTGTGGAGCCTTTAAAAGGCAGGGCTAGCTGGCAAAACTCTCTGTGGGTAGGATTTTGAAGGTGTTTCTTTCTCTGTTCTCTGATCTGCCATCACATGAGGAGTCTCTGCTACACACTCCCGCTGCCATCTCTTTCTCGTGACAGGCTGCACTTTCTGAAACTGAGGAACAAAACATAGCCTTCTTGGGGTGTTCTTTACAGTGACACAAAACGTAATAGATAGATGCTCACAGGTGTGCACACACATGTGTCTTGATGCCCATGTATCACATTTCCAGGAAAAGCAATTGGCTCAGAAATGACACCTGAACAGAGTGGAGAGTGACACTGCTTCTGTGACCTGTCCTGGTCCTGCCAACATAGGCTATAGAGGTGTCTGCTAGAGCTCCTGATGGGAGACTCCCTAAGGGTAGCCAGGGAGTTTGTAGCCCTGCAATCTATGTGGATGTGAAGAACTACATCCCATCCATGTTTATTCATGTTCTATACTCAATTAGCTCAGAAGCAGCTGGAGGCCCAAGTTCAGAAGTAAAACTCAACCCAGGAGTCTTTTTAAAAATCCCTCTCCCGGCAGGGTTTTTCTGGGAACAAAAGCAAACCCATTTAACTTATTATTGAAATTGATTATCCATTCTGCAAGGCGCTCCTTGGCACTGGCCTGGGAAGAAGGCGCATGACCGATTATGCCAAAGGGAAAATGGACCAGAACCAGAGGATATTTGGCCCAGCAGGGTCCTCCCACACACAGTGACTCACAGCCACTCTGTCACATGGAACTGTAGACTGAAGGGGTCCAGGCAAGCACATGATGTCATGACTCAAAATAGCCCTCTGTAGGCACTGCCATCCCAGATGGCACCTGGGAGCCCAGCTTTTAGTCATGGCTTCATGTTAGCAAAAGAGGCTGGTGTCTCTCACTTTTGCACTACCTGGATGGCGACATGGCTCCAGGTATGTTGGGTAACCCAAACATGAGAAGCACCAGTGCAGTGGAGAAGCTACTGGGGCAGCTAGTAAGCTAGCAGGCAGCTGCAGAGGAAGGAGAAGGGAGGGCTGAAGGGAGATCCCGAAGGTTCCCAGTTAGGACCACTTGTCCAGGCTGACCCTACCACAAGCCAAGCTGCAGAGAGAACTCAGGGGCTACCCAGCACCTCTCAGGGATTCTGCTCAGAGAATCCTGAACCAGGACATGAGATGGCCTTGGTGGTGTATGTGTGAGCACCTTGCAAAACACCCTTCATTTAGTAGCATTCAAGTAGATAACGCTGTTGCTCATCCCTACAGCAATAAATGTGGTAAACCGTAAGAGTAGTTCACAGGACCCTGGCTGTGGGAAGGTGTTTGACGTGATGACAAGTAAGAAAGAAAGATGAGACCCCCCACTAAAGGGCAGAAAGCTACTGAGGGCTGTGGTGTGATCGTGGCTGTGATCCATAGCTGGGAGACCAAGCCAGGACACTTGAATTCCAACTTGAAAGCAGGTCTCCATTCACCACCTGCTGTACCCCTGTCACTGTGGGGTCCACACTGAGGACAGGACAGACAGCATAACAACTTCCACAATAGATGGGAATTCTTTATTCACTCATGTCCTGCAATTTCTGGGTCCTGAAGTCTATAGATGGGTTCCTGGTGTCAGATCTCTGGCCCTGACACAAACCTCCAAGGCAGCATTCCACCTCCTGCTAGCTCAGCATTTGTTTGTTTGTCAACTTGATATGAACCAGAGTCATTTGGGAAGATATAAACTCAGTTGAGAAAATGCCCCATCTGATTGACCCACAGGCAAGCCTGTAATGAATTTTCTTAATTTATGATTTATGTGGGAGGTCCCAGCTCTCTGTGGGTGGCGCCACACTTGGGATTGGTAGTCCTGAGTATTATAAGAAAGCAGGCTGAGCAAGCTGTGAAAAGCAAGACAGTAAGCAACACTCCTCCATGGCCTCTGCATCAGTTCCTGTCTCCATGTTCCTGCCTTAGTCTCCCCCAGGGATGGACTTAAAAGTTATAAGAAGCCAACTTCTTCCCCAAGTTTCCTTTGGTCATGATGTTTTATCACAGCAGTAGAAACCCTAACTAAGGCATACCTCCTGGAGCCTTAAATCTCCCTAAGCAGGAAATTCCACTGCCCAGACTTATTGGGCAAGAAGAGGTAGAGCCCCTTCATCCCTAAAGAACCCAGAGACTGGGAGAGTGGACTTCATAGGACTTGGTGCCAATTGCTTTCACTATCCCAGAGGGAAGGTATCAGTTTCTCACCTCTGTCCACACAGCCTGACTCAGAGCCTGTGTTGACCCCTGGGATGAGTATGTGACCTAAGTGGAAAGCACATGGATCTCACAGATGGAACCAGCTGGGCTTACCTCAGTGATAGCTGAATGTTCCCCACAGTGGTTGTAAGATGGATCTAAAGATGGAGTAAGCCTGGGAATTGCCTGTGCACACTAAGACCATCACTGAGAGGCAAGTTCATCCCATTCTGGTGGCCTGGGGAAGGTACCTGACTAAGAAGCTGTTTCAACTCCATTTTTGGACTATACATTGATCCTGTATGTTTTGTTCCTCTAAAGAGCCCTTACTGATACAAGGGCACTTTCAGACCACTGTGAGCATTCACTTAACATGGACATTCCAAGGCCTCCCACGAATGTGCCCAGCACCTGCCAACCTCAGAGTTAGAACAGAGACTGAGTTGTCAACCTCATTCATTGTCATGGTAGAAATCACATAACTGACCTCTGCTTCCTTCTTTCAGGCAACCTCACACCTGTAAGGAGAACCCTAGCGGCTCCACTGGGCTTGATAATACAGGCACCAACCTTCCAACAGGGTTCTTAACCTCCTCACATCTACCAAGTCCACTTTGTGAAGTAGCTAATGTTCTCAGGTTCCAAGAAGTAGGGCAGGGATGTCTAGGAGTGCCTTCCTCACCTGGCACTGAGAAGGGAAAGAAGTTTCAGGCAACTAGAGTGTAGTGCAGAGAGATGTCAGGCCTCATGTCCAGCTCTACAGAGTCCCACAATTTCACAGGTAACCTTCTTATCCATGAGAACCAGAATCCTGGGGTCAAGGGGACATGGGAAGCCAGGAAGAGAGCAGACTAGGGAGGCTGGCCCAGTGGAATGGGCATCTGGGATGCTGTCTAATAGTGTTGGCTGAGCCCTGGAAGAGGACCTCGGGGGTTTGGGTATGTTAATTTCCATTCTGTGGTGCTTAGCACCCACACTCAGGCACCTGGCTCCACTTTATGACAATGGTAAATAGATAGGTACTCTCATCTCCTCTCAGGCCTAATAGCATGAAAAGATCCAGAGGGGATGAACAGGAAAACAAGGTTGTGCTTGGCTCTGGCTAGGAGCCAGGGGTGGAGATGAGATAGTGAGTAGGACTCTCCTCCCATCTTCAAGGAAGCCTGGGCACAAGTGTGGCCCCCAACCCATGTCCCAGCTCCCTTGTTACTTCCCTGTGTTGTTTGTAGTCTCTTAACCCATTGATTTGAATTTTCACAGAATGTCCCTCATTCCCCAGTGTCCTTGGTAAAACTGTTTCAGGTGAGCACCCATCCTTCCCACACCCGCTACCCCCTTTCCTCCCTCATTCTGTTGCTTTCCAACCCAGCACCAGGGAGGCACCCTGAAATCATAATTATTCTGCACGGTAAGAGAAAGAAAGACACCCCATCTTCCCTCCCTCTGATAACTGTGGAAACCCTGGCCAGGTGTACCATGAGAAACAGGCTCCATACAGCCAGCTCTGCCTCCACTGGGCTGGGGAATATTTCTTCAATATGCCTCACGATGATGGAGAATGATGTTAATTACAGCCCACACACATAAAATATGCTCAATAGATGTGGTGAATTTGCATGTTCCAGATAAGAAACTCCAAATAGTACCTGATATTAGGAAATAACAGCAACCTGGGGACACAGAGGGCACATGTGGCTATGTGGCTTCCTCTAACCCCTAATGTCATCCAATTCATCAGGGGAGTCTATGAAGCTTTCTTAGCAGGACCTGACTGTCCACATACTCAATGGTCCCTTGGGGCAGAGACTAGGGCCTAGCCAGTCACCCTCTGCACTGCTACCCAAGTCCCAACCCCCCTGACCTTCCTGAACCTCTGTATGGTAGTCTCATGTGATTCCCTACATACTAGCCATACCCCCCTATATGCTAACCCGGTGTGATTAAAGCCTAGCCTTATTCTTACTGTCCATGACACAATGCAGGCCACTCACAAACTCCCCAAGTGCATAAACATATCACCATGAATATATACATACATTCCAGGCATGCACACATAGGACATGTGCAACACACACACACACACACACACACCATACTGCACACATGCTGTTCCTACATTTAGGCCCTTAGGCCCACTCAAGAAGCACCCAAATATAGGACCTGAATGGAGACATCAATGAGGGATAAGGAGTTGACCCTAGGATGAATCCTTCAAGGAAACTGTCCATCAGAGGATAAGGTCACATCAAAGTGTAGAGCTTAAGGGCTGGAGTGGCCCCATGAGCCTGAGAAGGGTTGGGAATTACCATCCCTGATCTCTCTCTCTATAAGGAGGAAGAGTGTAACCTCACATACAATGCTGTGTCCCTCCCCATGCTCCTAGTCACCTTCCCCCTATGCCCCTGCAGCCTGGCACATAAGGTACCCCACATGTGTCAGCTCAAGTAATTCTGCTGCGGCTGCTCATTGCTGGCCATAACTCAGTCTACAGTGTAAATCTTATATACGGATAATAAGCCAGAGCTGGAGCTCTGACAAGAACAGAAAGAGCAACTCCTGGTCTGGACACAGACTGCAAGATGACACACCTTCTCCAAGTAGCAATACCAAGCAAAGCCATTTTTTTTTCTCTTGACTTTGTGAGGTAGAGACTGGGGAGAGATCACCTCTGCCCTGTGGGACTTGGGACTCAAATGGGATTGGAAGGGAAGGAGGGAAGAAAATCTCACAGTGGCCTCATGCCTTAAGTCTGAGGAGTCAAACCTTGTATCTCAGCTACTGGCTGAATCCCCAGTTCCTCTCTCTGGCTAGCTAACAAGGGTTCTTCTCAACATGCTGGTCTCTGGTTACTCTGACCTTGCAAAACTCCAGGAAGCCAGTTTTGACTGTCAGGCAATTCCAGCCCGGGTATAGAACCAATGCTATCTTACCCACCCTACCACCCTGGGCAGATCAGCCAGGGCCAGTCCAGATTCACAGAGAAACAAGGACCTTCTTTATGGAAGCCATGCTCATCTATGTCTGTCTTTAGTCTACCATGCCTTTGTGCTTGGTGGATGGGTCCTTTCCTAGTCTTATAGCACCTGCTGGACCAGCACCCCTCTTCTGCCCAAGGAAAAGACAGATAACACCTACTGAACATCTGTTGCACACACACCAGGCTCCCAACTGGGGGCATAGCCTACTGCTTCTCTGTGAGTTCTCTGCCTTACAGCCAGCTGGGGCAGGAGCGGGAGGGCACATGATTCCCATTTGATGGATGTGGGAATTACATCCAAATTACAAAATCATCGCAGTTCAGTGCACAGGCGACAAGTGGCTGGGCTGGGTGTGCAGCCCCTTCTGCTTCTAAATCCCCTTCTGGCAGCTTTGCTAAGGCCTAAACACATTGCCAAGGAGCTAAACACTTCCTGAGCCATCCCTGGCATCTGTCCTTCCTCTGTTAAAACTCGGAGGGGGGAGAGAAAAAGAGACAAACTTCTTCAACATGGAGGAGCCAGCTTGTACTAGGCTATTGAGCTATATCTGGCATCCCGAGAACTGGCCATCAGAAATCTAAGATCTAGCATAGCAGTCAATCTACTGTCTCCCTCTTACCCTCCCTGGGGATTTGGACAAAGACCCCCACCCACTGGTCACATAAATCCTTCAAAGTTGATGGTACATACCATTGTTTAATAGATGGATGAACTGGCACTAACTTGACTGGGTCATGAGCCTTCTAGGAAGTAGCAGCAGGGTGTTGGTCTTGAGGTCTGACCTACATTTCCAATAATTGAGGACATGAAGCATTTTCTAGTTTCCCTCCTGCAGTGGTTTGGATAGTAACTCCTCAAAAACTATGCCCAAGCCCCAATGGACATGATGTTATTTGGAAAAGGGGTGTTTGTGGATGTGATCGAGCTAGAGACCTTGACACAAAGTCACCCTGGAGCATCCAGGAGGTACTAAATCCAATATCAAGCAGGAGGACAGGAGGGGCCCAGATATAGTGTGGAAGCCAGGTGAAGACCAACAGAGACATATCTTAAGTCTACAGCCTATTCTGACTGGTGTGGGGGTGGGAAGGATTCTCCTAGCTCTTAGAGAGAGAGCAAGGCCCTAAGACACCATGATGGAGAGCCTGCAGCCTCAGGCTGACAGCAAATAAATTTCATCTACTGAAAGCCACCCAGTTTGTGATAAGTTATTATGGCTATGGTATACCACCTGACAAGCCTAGGGTCATAGTAATGACTGAGGATGTCCATAGCTGGAACCTGGCCAAGAAGAACCTAACCAAGAACCAACTCAGGGCCTCACACCTCCATCTGGTGCCCTGAGCACTTTGGCTCCTCAGACAGGCTAACCTGGAAGAGGCTGGAGCCCATCTTGGTGTTTGTTTGTTTGTTTGTTTTTTGTTTTTGTTTTTTTTTACCTTGAGTGACTCCCCTGACCTCTCTTATCACATGGGAAATTCTCAGTACTAAATATGAGTTGAGTGGAAAGGGCCAACTCACTCCATTAATGAGAACAGCAAAGCCAGGGATTTCAAAAATAAGCAGGGGGAAGGGAGGAATGTGGAGGCCATCTGAGGGCAGCTGGGAAGAAAGAGCAAGCAGCTAGATCCTCTGGCAAAGCAGTGGTGGGTATAAATCAGCCAGTGTCAATCAAGTGATCGAAGGAGGCCGCCAGTCTGCTTAGTATTGATAAACGGCTCATTAATATGAAACTTTGCTCCATTTAGCATTTCTTATTGCCAATTAGCAGTAATGTCTCCACCACACTTGAGACGATTGCAAATTAATGGTATCGGCTTCCCCAGGACAAACCCAGCAAAGCGGGAACTTTGGGTAGGAAAGCTTGGAGCTACCCATTGGAACTTTGGGGGATTTTGCTCTGAGGGTACAGAATAGGGACCTGCAGAACCATGGGTGAAAGGGCAACAAGCACAGAAATTCCTCCCCTACCCCTGTCCTCAAACTCTGCACAAAAGAAGAGGTGCCTCAGCCCAGAGGCATCACCCATCAAAGCTGCGTCCCAGCCTGCTTTCAAGCAAGTCAGTGAGCCAGTCGGTGGCTAGGCTCCCATCTCACTCTCCCCAGGTGATTAATGACAGCCCGTTGTGTCACAAAGTAAACAATGGAATTGTGCTACCAAGAGTTATGAGGGAAATAAAGCCATCTCTCTCCTGGCCCAAATAGATAGCAGGACCTGTGGCAGGGCATTAAGCATTTTCGCAGAGCAGAAATGCATTGATTTTTGTTTAATGCATCAGCTGATTATGTGGTTGGTTATTGAAAATCCTGACCAAGAAAAAAAAAACATAGAGCACTCAGTTTTGCATCTTTTCTCTTGCAGGGGATTCCTAAGACACATCTAGTTCCTGGAAATGTGTGGGCTGACCATGAAGACTGGATAGGCTTACATAGATGTGGGCTTTAGTCCCAGAGACATGAGCCACAACAGCCAAGGTCAGATTACCACTCTGAGCCTCAGTTTCTCCAATTGTAACATGGGTTTTCAACTGACCAGAAGGCCTCATTGCAATGAGAGCCACAAAGAGGTTAGTCACACCCAAAACAGTTGCTGTACATACATAACATACACACACACACACACACACACACACACACACACACACACACACACACACACCCAGGCTGGTGTCCACCCTGGTCATTGGTAGTGAGTCTATGGCCAGTGCTGGATACTCTGAGCCCCAGAACCCCTATACTCCATGAACAGAACTGTGACTCTGCTTGAGCACTTGTTCCCAGTACTTCTCTGTCATCTCTCACCCTCCCCATTTCCTGAGCACTCAGATGTGATCATCCTGCCCCATCCTGAGATCTCCCAGCTATGGGGAACCTACAGGCCCACACCCTTGACCCTCATTCCTCCTTGGAGTCACTTGCCTCAGCTCTGGCTGCACTTCCCGAAGGAATGTGTAAGATTTAGCATTCCAAGAGGCAAGGACAGCTCCACTCCGCCCCAACTGGTTCCCCATCTCTCTCCTCAAAAGAACCAGAGTATGAGTCTCCACCATCACAAGTGCCACTGACACAAAGTCACACACCCAGTGCTTTAAAGATAGACATTGTTTCCTCCCGTGCCTGCAGAGCTCAAGTCCAAAGTCAGTATCGCCAGGCTACAGCAGAGGTGTAGACATGTAAACAGGGCTGGCTCCCTCTGGGGTCCATTGCCTTCTCAAGACTCTGAGCTGGCTCCTGGTCTTCTCAGGTTCACAGTCCTCCTCCACCTTCAAATCCATGGTCTAAGTCTACAGGCTTCTCTCAGCTTCTGTTGCCCTGTGAAGCCTGATGACACCACTCTACCTCCCTCTCCTCAGAAGCCCTGTGTGACACTGGCCCACCCAGTCTCCAAGCATATCTATATCCCCAGACCCTTGGAGTCATCAGGTCTGAAAATTCCCCTACAGGTTCTGCTATTAGGATGTGGACATCTTTGGGCTCCAAGATTTATAAAAGTCTGAAGCCTAAAGCCATTGCTCCCAGTACTCCTAAAAGAGCCAAGGCTGGAGAGTCACTGTGTCCAATACCATGAGGCCTGGAGATACCTTCAAGCGCACAGGCCTCTTGCTTGTTAGTCGAGGCCCAAGTCTCCTGTCGTCCCTTTACCTGGCCCTAGGTCTTTGTGTTCTGAACTCTCTGCCTATTCCAGACCTATCTTCCAGTCACTACCTAGTACTATCCTGCCCTGGGCACACAGGATCCCCACATGCCCATTCTCCAGGACAAGCTCTCTCCATGGCAACAGCAGTGAATTTGTATCACACCTCCAGGACCAGGCCCTGGTTAATGACATCCCTCGCTGTCTAGTCTCAGCACATTTAACATGTCATGAGGACGCTGTGTGTGACTTTTCCCCAGAAAGTCAATTTCTATCAGCCCCAGATAAGGACAGAGCAAAAGACCAAAGAAATGATCCCACTTCAGTCTAGACTGCTGAACAGTGAGTTTAGTTGGGGTTACTTACAGGAGTATGGGCCCCTTATAGGCAGCTTTATCACCAAAGAAAAGTTCCCCCACCCAACACCTGGTAACATCTCAAATATCTTCAGGAGGTGGGATGGGGGCAGTGAACCTCATGAGTCTTTCCTACTTCCACAAGGGAATATCAATAGACAATTCTTACAAAGGTCTCAGACAGGTCACTTTGACTATTCTGATTTCAACATGGCCCTGCCACATCATGTGTGTGGAGGACAGTAGTCCAAAACAAATCTTCTGCCTACCTGTCACTCCACCAACAACAGAACTTTGCCCCTCAATCTACATTGCTACTGATCTAACATAGCTGGGCAGTACAGAGATGCAGGCAACCTCAGAAGGCTATTTGGAGACTTCAGACAAAGTTAGGAGGGCAAGATCGGGTGACCACATCATGCTTCTATGCCCAGACTCTTGACAAGAGGCCATCAACTGAGGTCAACCATGGCCTTCTGGTGGGTTTGTACTGCAGATGAGGCAAGGAGACTTTAAGAGGCCTCTGATTGGCTAAGGCGACAGCACAAGTCTAGGTAGCCCCAACAGAGGGCGTTCAGAGAGGCTTCTGAGCAAGGTCATTCTTAGTGAGATATTATCAAATCCAGACCCTATCGTGGCTCCAAAGGCCAGCTGACACACAGCTGGAGTCACAGACTCCCGGGAAAAGCACGTGTTTCCATGCTAAGATCTCAATAATCTGCCATTTTGAGGGCTGTCTGTGTCTCCTTGCACTTGCCATATGGGCAGCCACAGCTCAGCCAGACTCCATAGCCATGGGATCTAGTGAGACATGGTGTTGGTGTCACCATGAACTGTGACGCCTTTCTGAGAAGGCCAGTCATTGAAGGCCACTCAGTTCATAGCCAGGACATGTCTTGGCTTTTAAAAATAAAATCAGGACCCTAATTCCCTCCATTCCTGTCCCCAACCTTTCTGCACAGGCCTCTGGGGCTTAAAGTAAGAGCAGAAGAGGTGACCAGGGGCATGAGGACACTGACAGGCCAGGATGAGATGAGGCAGCTTCCAGAATCAGCTCGGACAGCGCACCCACCAATCCTGTTGGCAGACTCAGCTAAAAGCTGCCCCCTAGACATTCCATCCAATTATTTAAATCCCAGCCTCTCTCCTCGCTATGAAGATTGGACAGGATTGGACATTTATTAGCTAACTGAATGGCTGTAATAAGATAGCAAATCCAGAGGAGCAGAAAATTAAATGTTCTTGAGTTATCTTATTGAAATTTCCCTTCTACGGCTTTTATTGGAGACGACAGCGCCAGAATTTCAAAGATGCATTTTAAGAGACTTCTTTATGGGGTTACCCAGCAAAAGCAGAAGCCATCAAAATGAAACCAGCCAGCGAGCCGTCAGGATGGACTAGTCTGGGCCCGGCGGAAACACCAGCTCATGGCTCTGCTAGCGTTTGGCAGCAGATCCGGCACTGCTTAACAGTCCCTGGGGAGCGCAGAGCCAATGCCAATGTCGGCTTGTGGCTTCTGCTGATGCAGACATTGCCTTTTATTGGGAGAGTTCACTATTTTATTCATTGAATTTTGATTACCTATTATCATAAGGAGAGACATTGATTTCATAAGCGAGGCAGGAAGAATAAACCACGGGACGAAAGCTGCCGTCAGTTCCCAGCTCAGGCTCCCTTCCAGAAAACAAGGCTTCTGCCGGAGCCCAATACTCATCTTAATATAGACGTATCAAAGTCATTTTTGGAAGATGTCTACATGATGATTCTGGGATAGAGGAGTCATCATGATGGCCTGGCCCTCTGAGAAAAGCCTCAGCCCAGAGTGCTAGACAGAAGACCCAGAGAAACTTCTTCCCTGGGGACAGTACCACCCACCCACCATGGACCAGTGGATTCTGCAGGGTATTCTTACCCCCATGTCACTCTTTCTGAAAAATGCAAACCTACCCCTTGTGGGGGTTGAAAATAAAGATCCACAAGGAAATTAGAAGATGATTTAAAGGGGCCTGTGCCATCTGAAAAATGCAAACCTACCCCTTGTGGGGGTTGAAAATAAAGATCCACAAGGAAATTAGAAGATGATTTAAAGGGGCCTGTGCCATCTAAGGGAAGAACAGAGCCAGGAAAAGGTCTAAGCTACAAGCTTGGGAAAAAGGTCTTTGTAAGGGAGACAGGGAGGCAGCTTAGAGTGAACTGATCTGAACAATGAAAATGTATCTTACACCTGTTAAGCTCCAGTAGGCTCACCCAGAGCCTAAACTCCCTGCTTGGGGGGTGGGGCAGGGGGAACCTGTCCATTCACTGTGGTGTCTGCCTTTGTAACCAAGACACACTGTATCTGTGTGCTTGTCTCTTCCAGGCACAGCTGGGTTATGAAGGCAGGAACTTATTCTGACTTACTTGAACTTGGCCCTGTATACAAGTACTGAGCACAGTGACACTTGTATGAACCAGTACTTTTCACCAATGAGCTTCTATGACATCTTCTCATGAGCCCCAGATGCAGCCTTCCTGTGTCTGCCTAGATACTAGCTTCTGGCTCATCCAAGAACCTGTCTGGCCAAGACCCACAGGGATACCCAAGGTTGGTCTTGCCCTGACCCTCCTTTCTTGGGTGTCATGGCAACAGCCCCAGAGCCCAAGTATCACTGTGGACACACATTAAGCTACAACTCTAAATCAGCATAGCTCTTCAGTGAGGACCGTTTCTCTCACACCACACAGTGATGATCCCATTGCTTATGGGAGCAGGGGATTTGTACTGTTCGATAATGGGCCTCTGATTTTCCATCCTTTATGGTGAATTGATTCAATGAAGAGCCATGCTGTCTGGAGATGAATGGGTACCCAGGGCTAGCTAATTCCTAGAGCCAGCTAGCAACTGGTCACAAGCCATGTTTCACATGAAAGCTAGCCAACCCCAAATCCTTACCACCTGCTACCCACTTTTTCTGACACTTGCACTGTAAGCCACAGTATCTCTCTGGCCTAAGTTGCATAGGTCCAGAGGTGCCACTCCTCAGACTAGGGTAAGTGTGCTCCAAGCAGGAAGGATCCCAGGATCACATACAGGTATAGGATCTATGACAGGCAGATGCAGCCTCCTGGGACTGACAAGGGAGTGTGGCGGTGGAGTCTGTTCCTAGGAGCTTAGGAGGTCGTGACAGGGAAAGAAAACATTGCCCTAGGCCAGCAAGATCTTTGAGGGGTTCTCAGTAGAACACTGAGATTCAGATTGCCCCCTGCATTCAGGTGACTAATCCCAAGAACCCTTGAAGACATCAGATCTCCAGACACTCAGGCTGACCTAAGTGAAGTATCCTTTCCAGGTCAGTGTCAAGCTGGGTGAGAATTCACTGTGAACATGGTATCTTGAGGCCAAGCATAGCCAGTCTGGGTAGGACAGTGGCCAAGAAAAGGCCCAGAGGATGGTGGAGCTTTGGCCAGAGGGTTAATTGAGGTCTCTGGTGCCCTGGGGTTGATGTAACATAACAAAAGACCAAAATCCAAGTGACTGAATCCCCAACCTCCTTCTCTCAGGACTTCCAAGGCAGGAGAAAGTGAACTGTAGATGGAGAAGGGATTTGCCCAGGCAGTCTGGAGCTCCAGGTCTGGGTAGTGTGTCACCTTACTCTCTGCCTCTGTCTCCTCATAGGTATTTCTCCAGATTCTTTGTCCTCCTGTCACTCCTTACACTGATACCAATCAGTGGACTTATACCCAAGATAGCTTCTTCTCAGCTGAATTAAGTGCATCTTCAAGCATTTCCAGACACTGCAAGGTTTCTGATAACGATAGGTCTAGATATATCTGAGGCCGGAGGATGACCATCAGTGTCATGGGCATTCAGTCTTTGTCTTCAGGTTGTTATATCTCAGAGATCGAGGGTTAGAAATAGAGATAGAGATAATTCATTAAAAAAAGAAAGGACTCTTGAGGATGGGGGCAGGTACACGAACTGACGAAAACCAGGGATCCAAAACCCAGCTTCTGACACACATTTTGGCGTTCTGGTGATGGCTGCTAAATCCATCCACACTCAGGTCAGGAGTCCTGTGACACTTTATAGGTCATCTACTTAACACCCACCAACCCCACATTTGCATAGCTTCTCTTGAGCAAGCTCTGTTTGCTGTATGAAGCCCAGGTGGTGAAGAACTTCCAGTCTGTCTCTGCCAACTGGCTTGTTTCATATAGTGTGTGTGTGTGTGTGTGTGTGTGTGTGTTATTATTACATTTATTTATTTATTTACTGAGTGTGTGTAACCTGTGTGCATCCTTGTGTGGCCTTGACATCCTCTCTGAGTCACAATGGCTGAGGGAGTCCTGAGAGAAACTCTGTGTGGGGGGGTGGGGTGGGGGTGTGTGTAACTGTATATGTAGATCAGAAGATAACTTTTGGGAATCAGTTCTCTCCTTAGGATGGAACATGGGTCCTCATGATTGACAGCAATGGCCTTTACCTGCATTAATCTTGATGTTGCTTTGTTCAGTCTTCAGCTTTCCTCCTCCATGATGGACATTAAATTAGAGGACATTATTTGACCCACAAATATCAGCTAAGCATTTTGAAATGGATGCTACACCCAGGGCACCAGGAATCTAGCATATGCAGGAGGGGAGGAAAGATGAGGTATGAGGAGCCGAGGGGAGAGAGGAAAGGAGGGGAGGGAAGGGGAGAGGAGGGAAGGGGAGGAGAGGATTGATCTGGTTGCTCTAGGAAGGACTGGGAAACATTGCAGTAGGGTGAGGGGAGAAGGGTGCAGCACCCCAAACTCTATACAACAACAAGTAAGCCAAAGAAGATTCCGCTGAGAACTTTTATGAAGAAGCAGCCTCCATCTGACACACATTGCAGCATTCTGTTGACGGCTGCTAAATCCATCCGCACCCGGGGCCGGGAAGAGCCATTCTTGCTCTCTGTGTTACTCAAGACATCTGTAAACTGGATGCTCTTTTCCTCCCTGTAAAAAATAATTTCCCTCAACCACCATACACAGACAATTTTACACCGAGGAACGAAGGCCGCGGGGCTGGAATTGCTGAGTGTGAGAAGAAAAGGCAGATGCAAAATGGTCCCCCAGCCACGGAGGTGCTTTCTGGAAAGTGCAATCAAATGCTTGATAACTTGCTAATAGTATGGTTATTAAACAGGCGGCCTTCATCTTTCCCAGAGAGCACAAAAGTGTACAAGAATTTGCAATACAATGGAAAATGGGAGATTATAGAAACGGCTCCTTGCGGCTAATATTTACAGCACTTTACATTTCTAAAGGCCTCCTGATCCTTAGAGTGCTCCTGCCCCTTCAGCTGCTGCTGCAGAGCTCCACCCAAGCCTCCAGTACTGACGGTGCTCCTGCAGAGACTCCCTGCTAGTCCATATCTACACTGGACAGTCCAGAGAGCCCCAAAGCCAGACCTGCCCTTCATTCTGATACTCACTGGCAACATGGCTCAGTTTCCCTGCTCTCAAGTGGGTGATGAGATAGAGGCTATCAGAAGAGCCTCTGACAGGCAGCAAGATTCTATCAGTGCCAGTGAGGGGGTCCAGGCAGGTTCAACCTGAGATAAGCTGCCATCACCAGGGATGCCAAGATCCTTCTGTAGTCTGGACCACTGTGCTTCTTGCCTGGGGCACAATGGGAAGGCAAAAGTAACAATGATGCCAGAATTATCAGGAGAAGAAAAATGCTGAAGATACAGCCAGAGTAGCCATTGTCGGTGGATAGTGACCTGTGGTCAGGACCTTGGGACTGAAAAGGCTCTTATTTGTTCATGCATGAGAGTGAGAGCATGGTGGAAGTAAACCCTTGAAGTCCAGATGGTCTAGTCTCTTACCAAGGTGAGCCTTCAACTGCCCATACTGTCAGCATTTTATAGACAAGTAAATTGAGGTATGTAGAAGCATGTCGCTATCAGGGGAGGTCATGTGGCCAGTTGTGGTAAGGTACCAAATCTTCAGCTCTACTTCCAGATAGTTAGTGGCTGTAGCCACTGTCACTAAGACATGAATTGCTGTTATGCATAAGTCAGACAGACTCTCACTTAGAGGTTATGTTAGCAAAGCTCCCTGGTACTGTACACACACACACACACACACACACACACACACACACACACACACACACCAAAATGCCTACCATGGCCATTGAGCTTTCCAGCCCTGTCCTCTGGGAAAGATTTTTCAGACATGCTACAGACATGTCAAAAAGACAGAAGATCTCTGCTTCGGGGGACTGAACTTAAGCACTGTCCCTATCACAACCCAGAAGTGTGACAGTGTGTGACACTACAGTCTGTGAGACCCTAGACTTCAGATGACAAACAGCCATCCTGAAAATGGGGGAAAAGAAGGGAGTGTTAGGTGTGTTCTACTACAGCTCTGAGAACTTCCGGGGAGGAGTGACAAGACAGAACAAAGTCTGTGGAAACAAAGGCAGCTAGACAGAGCCCACTGGAGATCACAAGGAGGCGCCTTCAAGAAGGACATCAGAAAGATG
Organism: Cricetulus griseus; assembly: GCF_003668045.3. Classification (NCBI taxonomy): domain Eukaryota; kingdom Metazoa; phylum Chordata; class Mammalia; order Rodentia; family Cricetidae; genus Cricetulus; species Cricetulus griseus. The sequence continues at coordinate 383,488,276 of NC_048595.1, read as the reverse complement.
GGACTGCTCAGTTGAATACTGACGGATATGAGTAACGAGGATTGAGAGCAGGAAGGGGCCATGCAAGATTTAAAAAAAAAAAAAAAAGAAAAGAAAAAAGAAAGAAACAGGCATGATGCAGACCCAGGATGTGGAGTGTTCTAGGTCCAACTAGAGGAACTCAGTAATCTCCACTCAGATATACACAGGTCCACACCTGCCTAGTGCACACTGGGAAGACCCTCCCTCAGCAGTCAGGAGTCATTAGCTCTGAATACAGTAGCTCTGCCACCTAACACGTCTTGCAAGCAAGACCCAAAGGGACCAACTTGGTACAAGTCACTTAACTGCATCCAAGAAAAACAAAAACAAAAAACAAAAACACAAGCGTGTTCTGGGATTAAAACCATTTAGCATCGGAGGCGGCATTCACCATGTGTGGCACGCAGCCAGCAATTTCGAGGCACGCAGGGGAGTGAGGCTATCCAGCTCGGGATGAAGAAACAGCCAAGCGAACCCAAAATGATACTGAAAGCAGAACTGTCAGAGAAGGACATTAAGAGCCATTGTAGCTGTAGCCCATATGTTCAAGACATTAATTCCATATGTTCCTGGCAGATGAAAACCAAAAATGCCCCAAATTGAACATCCAGAGATGGAAACTTCCATGCATGAGATGAGAAATACACAGAGTTCAGTGGAAGCAAAGCTTAGGAAGCTGGAAACCATGGCAAAGAAGCATCGAGAATGTGGTCAAAGTGCTTGATACACTTCAAAGAAAATGTCCTCACAAAACCCAATGCTATGTATGTGCAGGGAACATATGCTGTTAGAGAATTGGAGATCTGTTTAATATTAGGAAAATAATTTCTCATAAGGGAAAAACTTAATTTTAGGAAATGAGCAGAGGCCATTTCCAAAGCTATTCTCACCATCTTCCCTTCTTCATGCTCTTCACACTGAGCAGGAGATCTACTGTCCGTCTGTGAACAGGGCGGGTCTGTGAGCCATCCTCGGAGACCAAAGGTACAGTGGAAGTGGTACCTGAGGCTGGGTTACACTAATGCCCCCCCCCCACTACACCCAGTTTCCTTTGGATGTGATCACTGGGAAGTGGCTGCAGCTAAGAGGTCCCAGAACTCAGGGGACACCTCCAAGGGTGCTAGCCTAGTTTCAGCCCTTTTCTTAAATATTTATTTATTTAATGTGTATGGTGGTTTGAGTATGAATGGCCCCCATCTATATCTGGATGCTTTGTCATTAGGAACTGGCACTACTTGACAGGGTGTGACATGTTGGAGGAAGTGTGTCACTGGGGGTGGACTTGGGGGTTTCAAATGTTCAAACCAGGCCCAATGTCTCGCTTTCCCTGCTGCCTGCTGATCCAGATGTAGAACTCTTTGGCTCCTTCCCTAGCACCATGTCTGCCTGAATGCCACCATGTTCCTGCCATGACAATAATGGACTAAACCTCTGAACCTGTAAGCCAGCCCAAAATAAATGTTTTCCTTTACAGGAGTTGTTGGGTTATGATGTCTCTTCACAGCAACAGGGACCCTGACTGAAACAGTATTCATGAGAGTTTTGCTCATAGGTATGTATATCTTATGCATCCCAGAATTAGAGTTATGAACAGTTGTGAACTGGCATGCAGGTACTGGGAATCAAACCTAGCTCCTCTACAAGAACAACAAGTGCTCTTAACCAATGATCCTTCTTTCCAGCCCATTTTATTGCTGTGGTAAAACACTTGCCAAAGGCAGCTTAGGCAAGGAAAGCCTTTGTTTCAGTTTCCGCTTCCAGGTCACAGTTCAACATCACAGGAAGTTGTGGCAGGAACTTGAAACAGAAACCATGGAGGAACCCTTGCTGTCTTGCTCACAGCCTCACACTCAACTAAGAAATAGTACTGCCCACAGTGAACTGGAACCTTTTACATTAGTCAAAATTCAAGACCATCTCCCTAGGTATAACCACAGGACAATCTAACCTGGGCCATCCCTTAACTGAGACTCCATTTTCAGGTGATTCTAGACTGTGTCATTTGACAATCAAAGTCAACTAAGACAGATGGAGACTGTTAGTATTTAGGCATCTGTACTGGCCTGTCCTTGGGGTTCTGACAGGATACGTCCTCAGCTGCAGCCACTAAGAGCACCACCTGTGCACATTCACTATGTTCCATTTTTAAAGGGCTCTGCCTACCTCCCATCCCCCCCTCACTATGTCTGTGTCTCCCTCTCTCCCTCTCTCTCCCCTCTCTTTCCTTTCTCCCCTCTCCTGCTTCTCCTGTCTCTGGAGGCCGGTCTTCCCCTTCCATTTCACCTTTTTATGATCCCTTTCCCTAATAATAAAAAAAAAAAAACCCTCTGCTTGAACCCTGTCACATGGCATCTTTCTCTTTCTCTGGCATGTCACAGGGATGCTTAGAGTAACCTGTGTTAAAGAAGTCCTGGATCTGTGAGAATAAAGAGGAAAGGACCAGTCTCCAATCCGTCACATCTCACTATAACCTTCAAAGACTCCATGTCCAACACCTGCCACTCCTGATACACACAGACCATTAAGGCTACAAAATACATCTCACACTGCCAAGTGCAAGATCAGTTGTTACACAGGGGATACAGTGGGACAGTGATCCAGTCAACATCACTGACAATAGGACAGATAATCCAAGCTCATATGACCCCCAGGGGAAGGTAATACCACAATAGAGTACCACATGGAATGCTCTGGCTGAAGTCACAGGCTCTGGGTCCAATCATGAGGAAGCATAGAGAAACCCCAAAATGGCTGGCCTGTCATCATCAAACCTATCAAGGTACCAGGAAACTACTAAAGAGGATAAGAAGTGAATATGATAAGAAGCTTGTGATTCTGGGTGAGGGCATTATCGAGGCAACAGGGACACTTGAGCAGGAGCTCCAAAGGAAAGGCACCATTTCTTTGTAACTTCTTTTGTAAGTTTGAAGACATGTCAAGATAAAAGGAAAAATGTATGGACTTTGCAACACATGGGCCACTGGAAATTCCGTGGCTTCTGTGACAGAGTGAAGAGTGGAGGATAATGGCATGAGACCTCTATAAAAGAGACTTCCTGCCTTGTTCAACCCACTTTCTGCCCAGAAGGGCACAGTGGTCATGCCTCCCTTAGATGCAGTGCTTACCAAACAACCTGTTGGCACTCTGAACTTGGACTTTCCAGCTAGAGGGACTTTGAGAAGTAACTTTCTGTTTTTTAAACTTTCCTGCTCTTGGGCATTCTGTTACAGTAGCACCAATGGGCTTGGATGTCCTACTTTGCCAAATCCTGACAGAAGGGCTGGTGCAATGGAGATTCCGAAAGGAAGGTCATTCTCATCTCACTCAGACTCCTCTTCCAGCCCCGGGCTTCAATAGGGCAGTGAGTCTCCCTTTATACACCAGGCAGAAGACTGGCTTCCACTCCATTAGGAAGCTGGCAGGGCCGCCAAGGTCACAGGTGGGCAATCAGCAGAGGAGGCATGCTGAGGGAAGAAGCCTCCTGAGGTCATCTTTCTGCATATGCTTGTTAATAAGGCAGCATTGAGTCTATTAAACAGAGTGAAAGGTAACTCTGGCCTATGGGAAAGAACCATTATGCAAATCCAGGCAGAAGTAGGCTTTTTAAAATGCACATATTTAACTAAAGCATCCAGGGTTCTGGTCATTAGTTTCTTTTGAAAGTGTTCCCAAGAAGGTATTGTTTCCACCAATTGCCTTGGAAGGAGAGCTAAGGATATGGGCTCAAATGAGCCAGGGCACCAGCTACAGATTGTAGCTCTACCCACTGTGGGGCACTGGGGATGATCTTGAAGTCTCTGAGGCCAACATTCTCACTATTGAAAAGCCTTTTCCAACCCAGTTACTATTCTTCTGGAATTTTGAGTTAGCAGAGCTACCCAGGGTGGAGTTGTCCAGAGGCAGGCAGTGCTGACGGCTGGCACAGGAACTGACGGCTGGCACACTCACCAAGCTCCAGTATCCACCTGCACCATCAGATCTGTGGGTGGCGGAATGTCAGCTCTGCAGCCATGGAAACTGTTCTCAGAAAAGCAATTAGTGCACAGGTGTGTGCTTTAGAGCTGTGATGTTTGGAATTTATTTATAACTGTAAAAGCAATTAGTCTACATAATGAGCTAATCACTTACTGCAGTTTCGGGTTCTTTTAGATTCCCACGTAACACACATGTATCAGGAAAAATTTAGTTTTCTAAATGCCAATAATTAAATCAACTCCAATTTCATTTCAATTACACTGAGCACAACTATCATAGAGGATTCAGAAACTTACCTGTGTGTATGTGTGTGCATGCACACACACACATGCATTTTTTAAAAAACCTGTACCTGCTGATTTAGTAAGTACAGTTCAGAGAGAGACTGTGCTGGGATAAATAATGGGTTTTGGAGTGTTTCAGTGGGGCAAGTATTATCTCTTTAACAAACAAGAGTCTGATTTAGGATGAGGACTAACTTTAAAGACTGTTGAGTGCCACTTACAAGATAAAAATATGAACTCATTTAACTCCTGTCATAGCCCAAATGTGCATTATTATATACTCTATAACACACAAAGAAGTCTGGTCACTGGCGAGGAATTAAAACTAGCAAAAACTAGTTATAACCACCAAATGAAAAGGGATTGTTTTTAACACCTGTGGCAGTTCCAGAAAAGAAGGTGCATTTTCCCGATTTTAGATGACAAATCAGAACGCACAATGCCTTTATCCTCAAAAAGGGCAAACCCAGATTTAACCTTGGCAAGGGATTTTTTTAAGAACCAAACCCAACTGGCTTGATAACCTAGATGTTTCCAAAGACCCTTACATCTCCAGGCTGCCCAGGAATTCTCACGACCTGAGTCATCCCTTCCAAATGAGATACTACTCCATCCACCTGGATCATTCAGATTCTTCCTGCAGGATGCATCCTACCACCACACCACCACCACACCACCACCACACACCACACCACACCACCACACCACCACACCACCACACCACCACACCACCACACCACC
>NC_048595.1:383466119-383482395 GCF_003668045.3 Cricetulus griseus | reverse complement strand
ACACCACCACACACCACACCACCACACCACCACACACCACACCACCACACACCACCACACCACCATGCCCCACTTTCCTGTCTCCACACAAGAAAGCCTATGTGAGCTCTTCAGCTGCTGAGCCCAGAGCAACAGCAGAAAGCATCCTTGCTCATCCTGCATCACACCACACTCCTTCTCCACAGAACACATACATTTGGGATTCCGGGTACCAGAATGCTCTGTCTCCCACCCCTGCTTGATGAAATTCATTGCATCTCCCTTGACTCTTCCACTCTGCCTTGAAATTACCTCCTTCCCCTGCTAGCCACTTGCTCTTACTTTTTCAAAGGTTTTGGCTCCTTAATCATTGTCAATCACAGAACAGGGATCCCTCACCATCCCCTGTGATCTTGCTCTCAGATTCCCCAACCCTCTGTGGTCATGTTTAGACCTTGAAATGACAGTACCTTCAGGACATCACTGTGACATTCCTGCTGTCAGAGTGCTCTCTACATCTGCCTGCCTGTCCTTCATGCTATCCAAGACTGAGCAATCTTCATCCCCCCATGACCTCATCCCTTGGACCCCATTTACCTTTCCTTCACCCCCTTCAGTCTGCCCTTCTCTCTTTTCAAAGATTACTAAAAGTCACCCCAGTGTCACCTAACTCTCTTCTAATTTTCTCCTCCTAAAACACACCTCTGTCTCACATGGCATGAGGTTCATCCAGTAGACCATGAGCTTGAGAAAAGGACTTCATGGGCTTGCAAATAGCTCAAATGGATCCACAGGCATACAAGTAGCTCAGTGGATCCTGACCATATGAACTCGCCCAGTTTGCCCCCATTCTATCACTATTCATCCTTATATTCCATGGGCTAGCAGGGACCTCCGTAGAATCTACAAATATATTTTTAAAGAACAATGAATTAATAAATGGGTGGGTAGATGATTAGATGGGTGGATATATCAATTAGTGGATAGATGAATAAATGAATGTCTGTGTAGATGAATGGGCAGATGGATGGATACATGGATGGCTGAATGGATGAAATAGTGGTTATATAGATTGGAGGATTGATGAATGGGTAGATGTTTGCATATGGATAAATGAATGAATAGATGGATAGATGGATGGATGGGTAGATGAAAGAGTTATGAATGGGTATCATTCATCAGGTGTTGCCGATTTCTTTTGGGACAGGGTCTCTCATTGGCCTGGAGCTTGTCAAGTAGGCTGGCTGACCAGTGAGCCCCAAGGGTCCTCATCTCTGCCCCCTCAGTGCTACGATTACAGGTGCATGCTCAATTTCTATACGGGTTCTAGATACAAAACCCAAGTACCCATACTTGTAACAATAAGTTCCTTGCTGACTCAGCAATCTCCTCAGACCAAATGATATTTTAAATGGTAGCTTATATTTATAAATTTTCATTGTCAAGGTAACCTTTCTCTCATTGCCTGATTTGTCCATCAAGACACTCCTGTAACAGCTCACTCCTGTGAGTTTCCTCCAAGAAACCAGGCTTGGGGACCGAGCGGGACCTACAGCCAGGATCTACATGCCTCTCTCTGCATCCAGTGAGCAGCATGCGGAAGGAATGGGATATGCCTGCTGGAGGCTGGCTATGCTCTCTCCCACAACCCAAATGCCACTTTGAGGACATCTCTCATGGTGCCCAGTGACCAGGCCCAGGCCAGCTTACAGCTCCATAATGTTGATTTCCTTCTTATTCTTGTTGACAAGTTACTCCACTAAAAGAAAGGTTAGTTAAATACTGCACTGGGAGCCGCTGTAGCCAGCTTGTTTTATCCCTCATCTTGCCTGCCCCAGGAGTACTCTAACATCTTTTACTGTTTCATAATCACCTTGCATTGGGCACCTCACTCACCTTGTTATTTAAACTCCAATAAAAGGTGAAATAAAAAAGTTAATGGTCTAAAACTTGCTGTTTTGAACAACCTGAGAGGACACTGTACACATAAATGTAGACGAGGAGAGAAAATCCTGTTTCTTGATTATGAGACAGATAAACATCTTCCAGAAAATGCAGCCATAGTTAATGCAGGGCAAACTGCCCAGCAAGGCCTCGTGCTCAGCACCCTTGAAGAGGGTCTCCAGGCCTCCTCCCTGGTAGCCCATCTTCAGAGGGGAAGAACATCCAGATGACGGTGGCAATCTCTTTCCCATGGGCACAGGACACAGCACCAATCCACTTACTTAGTTAAGTGTACACAGCATAGTTGACCCTGATGGAATAGAAAAGCCAGGTGGACAGTTCCATACTTGGGGTCACCAGGCAGAAAACAGTAACCTGTCGCCCCTGAAGGCATGCAGGGAATCATCAGGGCCAGAGACACTCCATAGTCCAGGCATTCTGGGTGGTTCTCAGGGGACTACATTCACTGTAGAGACCACAGCTGTGTTCTGTCACACACAGAGAACAGAGAATTCTGGCCCTACAGAAGTGCCTGGGGAAGCTAGGAGGAGAAGAAAGTGCAGTATTTAGGAACCTGAACTAAGCTGTAAATTGCAGGAGAAAGATCCAGAAGTGCAAAGGGTGACAGACCAATTATGGTACAAAAGAGTATTATCTGAGGCCCACAGATCCTCTACTATTTGGTTGACAAGTAGAGACGGGTATGGAGTGGATCTGGGGCGACTTCATATCCTTCTGAGGCCACCTGATCAGAAATTCACATTCACTCATGCAATGTCCCCCTGGGGCCCGGGAATGAGCACAAAGAATACACGAGGGGGTTGTGTCCAGAACCGTGACCTCTCACTTCACAGAGCCAGCTTCATATGGGGGATTCAGAGTAGAAGCTGGGTGTCAGCAGCAAGAGAGGACATGAGACCTGATCCTCCCACCAGGCTCTGCGGCACCTGCCTCACCCCAAACAAGCTTCTCCTCCCTTCAAGCTGGGCTGAGCTGTTGTGCAAACACTGGGCTTAGCAAGCCTGTGTATGGTGAGCCTAGGACCACAGGGAACTCATAGCACCTGGAAGGCCAGGTCATCTGTTCCAAGAAGACCTGTGTTTCCATTTATCACCATTGCACAGGTTCTCCCCGTGAGAAGACATAGAATCTTCCCACAAGGGCTCTCAGTCTACAGAGAAAAAAAGACTAAGAGCAGAAATGACCATAACCATGACCATGACCAGGAGATGCTCCAGTGCCCCCATCTGAGGGGCATGAACAGCCAGCTGCTGCTGCATTGATTTTTGCCACCTCAACCAACCTTCAAACACGAATATATGCCATGAACATGTGAATTCATTTCATGACTCAAGAGGTCCATGGTGCCTTGGGATTTTGTCAGTCATTTTCCTGGATGTTTCTGTACAGACAGGATTTGGACTTACAGAGATGGACTTACAGAGATGGACTTAGAGCAAAAGTACACTGCGTTCCATGCTGTGGGTAGGTCCTGCCTAATCAGTTGAAGGCCTTATGAGAACAAAGCCTGTCATCCCTAACTGAGAAGGACATGTACAAGAGAAGGGACTTGAGCTAAAATATCAGCTTTTCAAGTCTCTGCTCTGACCCAACCCTGTATCCTGAGGTCTCACACTTGAGCTTTGCCTTGCCACAGTGTGTAAGCCAATTCACAAAATTAATTCCCCTTCTCTGTCTCTCTCTTTCTACACACACAGACACACATACACACACATACACACACACACACACACACACACACACACACACACACACACACACACACTGAGTGCATGTGCATGCGAGCATCTATTCTCTCTCCACATACACACATATGCACATGTAACAGTTGTACTTCTCCATTATATACAAGCAGTCCCTTTCCCCATCAGTCTTCCCATTGGTCTGACTGCTGTGGACAAGGAGCAAGGGGAAGTCATCAGCTGAAGACCTGGAAGGGTGGGCAGAGATGACCTGTGTCCACCTGGAGATGGAAAGAATCTGATTGTAGGCAGAGTTCAGTTCCAAGGATCCCCTGCAGCCACCGTGCCCAGGTTCCACAGTGTAGTGAGTTTACTAGATTTAGAGTTGGGGCCTTCTGGGATACAGAGATCCTGGGCCACAATTACGCTGTAGCCTGCTATGAGATGCCTGAAGAGGGTAGGACTCATCTCTGCTGCTCCTGACCTCTCTGCCAACTGACCCAGCCTCTTAGAGGTGAAATCTCTCTTTGGGCTTCTGCTGCAGATTCCATTTGCTTCTAAGCTTTCATTGCCTTCTTCTGCCTGAAGATTAAGCTCCAGCAAATGGACCTCTGGGGTCAAACAACATCCAGACCTCAGCTCATGGGTCTAACTGGCCTGCACACTACAGTTTGGATCTTGAATGTTGTCTATGGGCCCTTGTGTGGAAGGCTTGGTTCCCAGCTAGTAGTGCTACTAGAAGGCTCTGGAAGCTTTGAATCACAAGAGGTAGGTCACTGGGGTACATCCTCAGGGAGATTCTGGCCCCTTCTCCATCTCTTTTTGGTTCTTAGCCACCATGCAAGGATTCATTTTTCTCCTACCCACATAAGCACCATGATGTTCTTCCTCACCATAGCCATAAAGGACCAAGTGACCTTGACCCCAAAACTCTGAAACTATGAGCCAAGTCAACATTTTTCTCATTTGAAGTTGTGTTTTCTCTCAGGCATTTTATCAGTCACAGAAAGCTACTCACAAGCAGATAAGACAGGGGTTTGGGGGGGCATCTAGTAGAAGTTGGGGCACTGGGGGCCTTTGAGGGATAACCAGACCTCAGCCCCTTCTTCTTTCTTTGATGCTTTTTCTGTTGGCAGCAGTTGTGTTCTGTCTCACCACAGGCCCAAAGTCAAGGGAGCAACTGACACGATGGGAAGCGGGAAAACTTTGGGCCCAAATAAAACTCTCTTCTTCATAAGCTGATTGTCTCAGGTTATTTTGTCATGACAGAAGCCTGACTAGCCCAGTGTGTGAGTGACATTTCAGAAAGAGAAAAGAAATCTGAAGCAAGGCTTGTCAAAGGCCTTGACCTTTGAACCTGGGGTTAACAAGACCTGGACACAGAGGTCAAAGGCACAGTCACCTTAAAGAGGAATGTGTCATAAGACAATGCTACATGAACAATGCATCCAAGAGCTATCTCTCTGCATGTTGGTGACCCAGAAACACAAAAAGACCTAAGCAAAAATTTAATAAAGTAGTTTCTCCCCCTTGGACTTGCTGCCAAGCACAAAGAAAATACAAATCTCTGGTGATGATTTAAAACCCCAAGCTGGTTCTCATGCAGTTTTTTTTTCCTTGAACGCATACTAATTGTGTTTAAAAGAGGTAGGAAAAGTATGGAATTATTTTAGAGCTCTCCTGTCTGAGCCAGTGGTGACCCAGTGCCCCACACTGAATCTAATGCAAAGAAATTCTCTTCAACAGCACACCTTCTGCCCAGGCCTCAAGTCCTGCTCACACATCAAGTTATAATGATGAACTGTGATCAAGAAAAAAGCACACAAAAACAGGCTGTGTGTGTGACAGCCAGCAGAGCACCAGGCCAGAGAACCCATTGTGAGGTCTTAGCAACCACAATTAAACAAGCTAAGAACATAAAGCGAATGCCCAAGATATGTTCTCAGATATAAAAATTCAGAATATGTATAAAGTGTGAGAAACTATAAAAAGAATGTTGTAGACTTGATAAGTAACAAAGTAGTTCTAGAAATAAAAGCAGAAACTACCCTCTCACTGATGCCTAATGATGTCACCATACCCGTAGATCAGCACACATCTCAGTCCTCAGCCCTCATCAGTGAAACTTCTTTTGGCAGTAAATGGTGACTAACAGAGCCCCATGACTGGTCCAGGTGCAGAGAATAAGAGACTGTGGTGTGCTCAGCCCTAAATGGGACATCTATGATCCATGTTACACCCCACCTGGTGGAATGATTGTAAGAGTTAGAGGTGGTAGGTAACTATAACAAAATAATGTTTGGGGAACATAGAAAGGCAATTGCACACAGGAATTCACAGTGGTTGGGACAGTATGTGCAAGACATGTGTAGCTCAAGCCATACAAAATCCTAGCATGATGTGGGGCATAAAGTCTATCCATAGTTCAGAAGTTACTGACATTTGATAGATACTGGAGAAGGAGAGTCAGTTTTCTTTAAGGGCATGGCCCTTGGTAGTTCAACCACTCTCTGAGACAGGACCCATAACCAAGAGTATTTGGGCAACATAAATTAGTTTCAATGGAGTGGGAGAGAACACACAAGAGCATGAAGATGGGTGGGTAGGGAGGTAGAAGTAGATCTGGGGGGAGTTGGGGGAAAGGTAAATATTATCAAAATGCATTGTATGAAGTTCTCAAAGAATTAATGAAAACATTATTTAAAAACCAAATTAAAGGTCAGTGGTGGCTTTTAGCAGGTGGTACACAGAGCCCTAAACTGAAATGAGGTGTGTCATGTGTCAATGTGTTAGTTTGAGTGTAATTGGCCCCCATAAGCTCATAAGGAGTGGCACTACTAGAAGGTGTGGCCTTGGTGGAGTAGGTATGGCCTTATTGGAGGAATTGTGTAACTGTGGGGGTGAGCTCTGAGATCTCATATAAGCTCAAGCCACACCCAGTGTCTCAGTCCACTTCCTGTTGTCTTGAGATCAAGGTGTAGAATTCCCAGCTCCTTCTCCAGCACCACATGTTGCCTGCATGTTGCTATGTTCTGTCTTGATGATAATGGGCTAAACCTCTGAATTGCAAGACACCCAATTAAATGTTTTCCTTCATAAGAGTTGCCATGTTTGTGGTATCTCTTCTCAGCAATAGAAACCCTAGTTAAGACAGTAGGTATGGATGCAACTTTCATAAAAGACAAACACCTAGAGAAAAAGGGAGTGGCACTGGTGGGTACATCTAGTCCAGTTCTACAAAGAGTTAAGATATAGGGAGAAGACAATGTGATTTGGATATGGATTGTCCCCCGTAGGCTCATGTGTTTGAACACCCAGTCCCCAGCTGTTGGCACTGCTTGGGAAGGTTGTAGAATCCTTAGAAGTTGGAGCCTTGCTGAAGGAAGTACATCTCTAGGGGTGGGCTTTGAGGTTTTCCAGCCTCATCCTACTTCCTGTTCACTCTTTGTGTCCTTACTCTGGACACAATGTGACAAGCTACCTCCTGCTCCAACCACTATGCTTTCCCCACCATGTTAGAATATGAAGAAAGAGAAAAGGAAAACTCTTCCTCCTTAAGGCACTTCTTGTGAGGTAGTCTGTCACACTACAAAAAAAAAAAAAAAAAAAAAAAAAAAAAGACTGAGGGCTTTAGCCACATAGGCCTGATGGCCAGAGTTCAATTCCTGAAACCCATGTGGAAAGTGGAAAGAAGTTAGACAGGGTGCAGCTGAAGGAACAACATACCCACAGTGAGACAGGGGAGGGGTGGGGGAGTAGAGACAGAATCACCTAAACCTCACCAGCCAGCTAAACCTGAACTGCACAATGCAGCTGTAACAAGAAAGAGACTCTGCCTCAGATAAAATGGAAGGAGAGAACAGGCTCCTGAACGTTGTCCCCTGCTGGCTATACATGCCCTGGGGTACCCTCACACTCACCACTTACACCTACAATTATTGCCTAATTAATTTAAAACAGTAATTTTCTTAGTTGAAGTTTATATCACTGAGGTAAAATATCATGACCAAAATTAACTTAGGCAGAAGGGGTTTATCTCACCTTATGGCTTTTAAGTCTATCAGGAGGAGAAAGAATTCAGGACAGGAACCAGGAGGAAGAAACTGAAGCGGAGGCCATGGAAGAACACTGTTTACTGGGTTCCCCTTCCTGTCTTGTTCAATCTGTTTTCTTATAGCACCCAGCGCCACCTGCCCCAAGTTTGGAACCTCCCACAGTGAACTGGATTTTCCCATGTCAATCAGCAATCACGAAAATGCCACACAGTCTTGCCCACGGGCCAATCTTATGGGGCATTTTCTAAGCAGAGATTCTCTCTTCCTAAATAACTTGAGGTTGTTTCAAATTGACAAAAACACCAGTCAGCACAATATCTAATACAAATCACTTCATTAGATACTTGTTAAGAATTTTCAGAGATCAATCGGAGGCAGGAGTGGTCAGATACCAGAAAATGACATGAAAAAGGAAGATATCCAGTCAAATAGGTCACAGTTAAGCTGCAGGAGAATGTCACACAAAGGGAAGCCAGAGAACACAGTGAGGGAGAAAACAGGTCTCAACCTGAAAGGAACAAAGGTGAGACTGAGGGCTGCTTCTCAGCAGCAATGGCAGGCACCATGGGGTGGGGGGGGGGGGGGGAGATGCAGCACCCAGCATGCTGCAAGTGGAAGTGTGCACTGAGAAGAGCTATCATTCACTCCAAAGCTGAAGCACAGGCATCCTCAGACACAAAAGCACCTAATAGGATAATTTTCCATCAATCAACATGTCAACAGGCAATTCTAAGGAAATTTACCTCAGACAGAAGGAAAACCACACTGAGACGGAATTGGAAAATACAAAAGGCACCAGAGAACAGAGGGGATGTTAACTAGACAATCGAGACTCCACAGAGCTGAACGGCAGGAAACCTAGTGACTGTTCTGTTGCTGTCCTAAAACACCAAGACCAGCAAATCACAGAATGGAGAGTTTGTTTGGATGTGTGGTTCCAGAGGGTTAGAGTACATGCAGGGAGAGAGGAGACATCAGGATGGCTGCAGTGATGAAACACTGTGACCAAAGGCAAAAGTTGTGGAGGAAATGGTTCATTTCAGCTTACTGTCCATATCGAAGTCCATCATGAAGGGAAGCTGTAGTAGGAGCTTAAGGCAAAAACTCAGAGTCGGGATCTCAAGCAGAAGCCATGGAAGCATGCTGCTTACATGGTGAGCATGTTGCTCACCATGGCTCACTCTGCCTACTTTCTAATAGCACCCAGGACCACCAGCCTAGGGACAGCACTGCCCACAGTGGGCTGGGCTTCTCCCGTATCAATCACTAATTAAGAATGTACCCTATAGACTTGCCCACGGGCCAGTCCTATGGAGGTGTACTCTAAACAGAGAGAACCTCTTTTCAGATAAGCCTAATTTGTGTCAAAATGACAATAAACAGCTGGGACAATGGAAGAAACAGCAACTTGAGGGTTCACATCCCGAATTGAAAGCATGAGTATTTAAACTCTCAAAGCCCAGTGGCATTCTTCCAGCAAGGCCACACCTCCTGAACCAACGCCCAAACAGTACCAACTGGTAACCAAGTGATCAAATGTCCAAGTCTATGGTAGATATTCTTTTCAACCCATCACATAACCACACAAGGAGGAGCAATGTAACTAGGGAGGTTTAAAGATGAAGATTAAAAACTGACGGGATATACTAAAATGGATATTGCAAAACATAAATCTGGGAGCCAAATAGTACAGCATCCTCATGGGTCCTAGGGAGAAGAAAACTGCATTTGACTTTGATGTGTTTCAGAGTAAAATAAAACGGGCTAGCAGAACACTTACAGTATGAAAGACAATGGGCATGGAAAACTGAGGGTTAAAGAATTAAGCAGGGATGGGGCAAGAGGATGGGAGAGCACAGAGGGTAGAGGACAGGTTAACCAAAGCTAGAGATAGATGGAAATGGTAGAAATCTAATATTTTGTAAGCTAATTTAAAATGGAACTTTTTACATTTTACTTTTAAGATTATGATCTAATTAAATTTCTCCCTTTCCCTTAAAAACTTCCCATACACCCCTCACTGCTGTCCTTCCAATTTCTGGTCTATTTTTTATTCATTGTTATGGCCTATCCTTTTTCCTAAAATGTAAAATGTTTACCTGAGGGTGGTAGCTCATGTCTGTAATCCCAGCAGGAAGGAAGCTGAGGCAGGAGGATTGCTATGAGGTCCAGGCCAGCTTGGATTATTGAGTGAGATTTTATCTTAAACAAACAAACAAACAAAAAATGTGAAATGTTCTAGCCAGATGTACTGGTCTATGATTCCAACACTTGAAAGACTAAAATAGGAGAATTATAAGTTTCAAGTTAGCCTAGGCTTCATTCACATCAAGAGCCTATCTCAAAAAGATAAAACAAAATATTCTAAGGTAACAACTAAAATATATATGAAGGACAAAACATTCCAAAGCAGTAGTAAAAATGAGTGCTGTAAATAAAATAAAATAAACCTCAATAAATACAAAGGCAATAAAGGGAAAATGGAAAGCCAGAAAAAAATGTGATATAAAAGCAGGTATATTGCTTACTTCTCTGGTGCTGTCATGAAGTACCCTGATCAAGGCAATTTATAGAAGAAGAAGAAGTTTATTTACACTTACAGTTCCAGAGGGATAGAATCTAAAATGACTAGGGAGGCATGACAACAGGAAGCTGGTGCAGGAATCTGAGAGCTCACATACTCAACTCCAAACTAGAAGTGAGGTGAGGCTATATGCTTGCAAAGCCCACCTCAGTGTATACTTCCTCCAGCAAGGTTTCATGTTCTCCCTAAATAGCACCACCAACCAGGGACAATGAGATCAAATGTCTGAGTCTGGGCTCATTCTCATTCAAACCACCACAGCTAGTAAGCATAACTCCAGGCATACTCATTACATTAATATTAGTTCAAAATTACTCATTAAAAGACAAAGGTTTATACTGACTTTAAAGAGGATGATTGACTTTCACAAGAAACCTTACCAGTTCTCATTGTAGGAAGGACCAAAGGAAAATCTATATGAATAAAATAATAATTAAAGGAAACTGGACTTAGAGAAACATACTCAAACATAAAAATTGTCATTACAGAGTGTCACAAGTTTAAATACAGCAATATGTCTACCTGTGCAGATCTTGTCTGCTGGCCCTGGGATCTGAGGACCATTGTGGGATATTTGTTTACACTGTGTGAAGATATGTTGTTGTGATTGGTTTAATAAAACGTTAAATGGCCAATATCTAGGCAGGAAAGTTTAGGTGGAATTTTGGGGTAAAGGGAAAAAGTCAGAGGGTTAGAATCTAGGCACCTGGGAGACACCAGCAAGACACAGAAAGAGTTGAAAATACAAAATAAAGGAGGGTTTAAAAGCCATGTGGCAGAACACAGATTAATAGAAATAGGCTAATTTAAGTTATAAGAACTAGTAAAACAGGACTTAGATAGAGGCCAAGCTTTTATAATTAATAGCAAGTCTCAGTGCCATTTTGTTGTTTTTATTATTATTGTTATTGTTAGGGAGCTTGCAGTCCTACAAAGGAAAGTCCAACAACAGAGAATCTGAAACCTTACTTCAGCTTTAGTATATTTTTTATACATGAATGTAACCAAGAAAGCAATGATACAAGGAAGGTTGTTTGAGTTCAGGAAAACATGTAAATAAATACCAGTAAGCACATACTAAATATTAACATAGCAGTCCTTTCCCAGAACGTTCTCAGGACAGACTAATTAAAAAACAACTGCCTGGCACATACTACAGATTGTATCTGGGGAAGCATGAAAGCAAGGCAGAGGCCATATCCAGATTCAGGGCACACTGACCAGATTGGGGTCTATAGCAATGTTCTGACATCCAACAAGAATAAACTTGTCTTATAAGTTGAATGTAAATGTTTAACACAGGAGGCATAAATCAGGTCCAAGAACAAACCTGAAAACAAGATGCACTTGGGGTAAAAGGCCCTCTGTCTTTTTTCCTGGAACCTCTCTCACAGTTTCCCAAGGCATTATGCGCCATGGGTAATTCTTTTGACCATGTTCTGACACAAGAAATACTACAATTCCAAAAACATCTTTAAAATGCATAAAGCTAAAACTCATAGAACTATATTCAGTCACAGAAGAAAACCTCATGGAGTTACTAAAAAAGGAAGATCAAAGTTAGTAAAGACACTGGAAACTTGGACATCACACACGGTGAGCTTTTCCAACCTGTCATCAGTCAGGATTCCATCCCTGTAACAAAGCCCTGGGAGAAACAAATTAAAACCAAAGAGTTTTGTCTGGGGTGAGTCAGCTCTATCATTTTCAGGCAAAGCAAGAAGCATGGTAGGAGCATCTTGGGGGAGGGGCAGGGTGAGCAAAGCTGCACACCTGTGGCAGCCAGGAAGCAAAAGGAAGACAGAAGGGAGTTGGGGCAATGTAGACCATCAAAAGGTGGCACCAGTGAACCACCCGTTCAATTATTGCCCATCTTTCCCAGTTATACTGCTTCCCAATAGGGTATGCAAATTTTGACTCTATCAGTAGATTTAATATTCAGACCCCTCATGACTAATTGCCCTGGTAAAACCCTCCCAGACACATTGGAGGTGACAGTGAGGATCTCACTTGTGTCTCCCAGCACAACCAAGTTGACAAGATTAACCACTACATAAGATAAAAATAAAAACAACAGATTGCACATTATTTCCAAAAATATGTTGAATATTTTTTTAAATTAGTAGACACTAAGCCATAAAGCAATCTTAATGAGTGCTATAGGATGGTAATATGGACCAATTTTCAGGCAAAACCAAGCAAATTAGAAATTAATGACAAGAGAAACTGAACATATTTGGAAAATCTTTTTAAATATGCTTCTGGATTAATCATGGGTAAAATAAAGAGATTATGAAATAAATAAGAAAATTTTAAATAATGAAATCTCAAGACTTATGAGCTTCCAGTAAATCAATACAGAAGGGAAGCTAAGGCTTTGACTGCTTCTATTAGGAAACAAGAGAGGGTAAAAAGCAGTAAACATCCAACAGAAGGCTGGAGGGAACAGCAAACTACACCAAAATAATGTTAAATTCATGAACAGAAAGTAGACAAGTAACCTTCTCCAGAGCCAAGCAAATCACTAAAACTACTAATTAATGATGAACTCCTCTGTGTGTGTGTGTGTGTGTGTCAGAGAGAGAGAGAGAGAGAGAGAGAGAGAGAGAGAGAGAGAGAGAGAGAGAGAACAGAAGAAGACAGAGAGAATAGCATGAAGAAAATTAGACCATCATTATGGGTATAGGTGTACATGTGTGCATGCCTCTGTGTGTGTGCAGGTTAGAGACCAACATCAGGGGTCTTTCTCCTGAAATGGCCACCTTACTTCTTCACACAGGCTCTCTCACTGGACCTGGCCCTTACTGATAGTCTAAGCTGGCTGGCCAATGAACTCCAGGGATTCAGCTGTCGACACTGTGGTAACAGATAGGTGCCACAATGCCTGTCTCCTACATGGGTGCTGGGGAACCAAGTTCGGGTTCTCATGCTGTACAGTGGCATTTTGTTGATTAAACAAACATCTTCCCATCCCTGAAATGGTGGTCATGGAGCAGTGTTGAAAGAGGTGACAAAGGAACCAAGCAGCTAGGGCAGAGAGGGACAACAATGGCCCAGGAATAGGATGAGTGTTAGAACTCAAGTGGGAGGCACACATATACCTTCCTACCTCTACGTAGTCCCCAGCAACAGCAGTATTAAAAATTGCCACACCTATACTTCCCCCTTCCCTTTAATTCTCTCAATAACACTTCCAATATAATTAAGAGACACACATATATAATTATAATCTTTCTAATGCAATTATAACTCTTCATTTTCCAAAGCACTGTTTATTTTAATCATCGTCTCCACTAGAGTTTAAACTCCACAAGGACCAGGTTACTGTCATGTTTGCTCACTGTCACGTCTAAAAGAGCGAAATAAGGATCAGGCTTCCCAGGTGCTCAGTACAGAACGTAGGAGCCAGGGCTGTGGTGCAGCTCAGACAGTAGAGTGTTTGTCTCATGTGCATGAAGCCCTGAGTCCGATCCCATCACCACTTTAAAAGGCCAGGTGTGGTGATATGCCAGCTCAGGAGGCTGGGGCTGGGGAACCAAGTTCAAGGTCATGCTCAGCTACATAGCAAGTTAATGGCCATCTCTGGATACACGAAACCAACTCAAAAACTTAAAATGAAATAAAGGCTGCTGAGGTCAGCAAGATGGCAGCCAGAAGGCTCAGGCTCCAACTCCACCACCACAGAAAGCCCCACTTGCAACCACACAACGATCATAACATCATTTTACTACTCAGAAGTAAAGCTGTGAAACTTGTACAGTCAATAGCACTGAATAAAAACTGAATTAGAAGAGGAAAAGCCATGTCCCCACAACTATCACCTTCCATCTTCCCTAGGCCATCACTATGTCCAATAGAGATGGTTTCCTGGGCCCCTAGTCTCTATGAGGAGACAGAGGGCTAGCATTCCAATATGTAAGCACAGTCGGCCTAACCTCAGGGGCAATTCTGAAGGCTATGGCATAGGTAGATGTGTAGTGATATCTTATTTATTCTATAACAAATAAAGCTTCATGCATGCTAGACAGACACTCTACCATCTGAGCCACACCCCAGCCCTGGCTCCTAAGTTCTGTACTAAGCACCTAAGAAGATCAGAGGGCAGAGCTAGCCATTAGTTAACCATAGAGGTCTGGAGGTTTGTACAGACAGACAGGAAGTGGTATGTCTGGGCAGAGAGAGGAAGTGACAGGCAGGAGGAGACAGGAGCTCACTCTCTCTTTGGCTGGGAAGTTAGTGAGGTAAAGTGTGTCTGTGGCTGTTCCTTCATCTCTCTGATCTTTCAGCATTTTCCCCTATATCTGACTCCAGGCTTTTATTATTAAGACCTATTAGAACTCATGCTACATAGATCTTCTAGGGTCAGATAAGAACATAGAAAAGAGACAGAGCTCAGAGGAACATCCTGAGTATCAGCGATATGACTTGTTCCTGACAGGAGTGGTGCCATGAGCCACTTGTTGCCTTTAGAAACATGGGAAGTCCCACCTACCTGGAGCACTTTTAAGGCTAGACTCCATTCACAGCCTCGGGACTGATGGAACCAACCCCACTCTAGTAGGGATCCCATCACTATGTATTTTGAGTAAGTGTTGGCCAGCTCTGCTTGACCAAAGAAGACAAACAGCTGCTCAGCCAAACTGAAAAAAAAAAACTCTCCTCATGGTTCTGTCCTGACAAGAAGGGCATCTCAACCAGGCATCTCTAAGCAGCAGCATCTCTAGCTCTTCCAGCCACTGTCATAGCACAGCCTGCAATGCTGCCTATGTGCAGGTACCAAATAGTTGGATTGCCCGGACAGTGAGGATATCCCCAGACCAATATGACTGCAAGCCACTCCAGTGTTTAGTCATAGGCTCTGGTGCAATAGAAGCCATCCAGCCATGCCAGGCAAGCAGACTTGCTCAGCATCAGAACAAAGGGAACAGCCCAGACAAGTATAAACTCCCAAGGAACTCTGTGCAGTGATTACCAGCTGATCTTTCCAGAACCAGGAACTAGACACAATCATGAGGGTCTGTCCCTGTCAAAGGCTGGGGCAGGGGGAGCAGTTTCCTCCACACACAGAGACAGCAACATAGTAACAAAAGCAATACAGAGAATTGGGGAAATAAAACATCACCAAAAGCTATTGCAAAGCTCCAATGATGTATCCTAAAAGCATAGAAGCCTGTGAAATGACTGATAAAAATTAATAAAGATTCTCCTTAAAATTCTCAATAAGCAAGGGAATTAGAACAGACAGCCAGTGAGATTGTTCAGCAGGTAAACATGTGTTGTCATGAAGCCTAAG
Source organism: Cricetulus griseus (assembly GCF_003668045.3). Lineage (NCBI taxonomy): Eukaryota > Metazoa > Chordata > Mammalia > Rodentia > Cricetidae > Cricetulus > Cricetulus griseus. The sequence goes on along the minus strand of NC_048595.1, from coordinate 383,466,837 downwards.
TTCAATCTTCAGGGCTTACCACAGTAGTCCTCTGACCTCCACACATGCACTGTAGTATATATGAATGTGCACACACACAGACATACAACAGATAAATATATATTTTAAAAGAGTATTTGAATCAAAAATTAAATGAAATTTGGAGGCAATACATGAACAAAGTAGGAAGTTTGACAAAGATACAAGAAATGTTGCAAAGAATCAAATGGACATTCTAAGGATGGAAAACACAAGGCTTAACTGAAAGCATTTTTGGTTGTTATTTATTTTTTCTAGTATTATATAAAGATTAATATAAAATATGCAGATAAAAAAACCATGCACCAAAATCAGCCTTTAAGTGAACGTGGATACAGTTACAATAGTTATTCTGACGCTTTGGAGCTTCACATTGGACTTTACACTTTCACTATCAGGTATGTTTATATTCACTCATCCACTACCAAAAACCAAAAATTCCATGACAAAGTTAGAAATAAAAACCAGTTAGCTTCATATATTCTTTCATAACTTATTTCTATTACTTGCCTTCCCTTGTCCCCTAGTAATTTAACCCTTTTCTGCTTTCTTTTTTACATGTTATGCTGTACCCACATGCACATTTGTTTACATATATACGTATATTATTGGCCAGGTTCTGCCTATGAGGGAAAGCATGTGTTTTTTTCTTTCCGATAATACGTGGCCTTGCTTAATATTATACATACATTCTAAGTCC
>NC_048595.1:383076124-383142805 GCF_003668045.3 Cricetulus griseus | reverse complement strand
CACCCATGCACAGAAGCACCCTGACCAAGTGTGGTGAAGAGGATGTGCCTCATCCCTGCACAGTGGCACCCTGACTAAGTGTGGTGAAGAGGATGCCCACATGTCCAGAAAAATGCAAGTGAGATATGTGGCTTAGCTTCTGAAGTTCACAAACCAACTACAAATCACTTGTGGCATCCATACACATAGCATGCTGGAGCAGAAGCCAGAGAAAGAAAACCCAAAAGAACCAAACCAGGCAGTGGAAGACATGCAAACTGCAGAACAAGGAGTCAGATACAACAGTGAAGAAGAGGACGGTAGATGAGACCAGAAGTACTCACTGGACATGGAATCAGAAAGGAAAAGCTTTCAAAGACAAAAGAACACGCCACAGAAGAGCATGGTGACTTCAGAGCAAATGGTCACAAGTGACCTCAGAAAGAGCTCACACGCAGGGCCACGTATGTCCTGTGGAGACATCCCTACCTTGGCTATATGGCTCATCTTGTTCTCAGAAATAATGAACCTCCTCCTCTGGCTGACTCTTCCTCCCTTACCACAACTGCTCCAAGATGGGAGTCCATGGAGGCATCGGAGATGGTTCTGTCTGTCCTGTGCCTGTGGCAGAGTGTGCTTTTACCACATAACCATGACGAGGACAAAATGAAAAGAAAGACATTGCCTGCACAATAATGCTGTGCAGTTGAGCCTTGTGTTTCAAGCAGCTCAAACTTCATTGGTTATAAATCATGTTTATGAATTTTGTATGGATCTGAAGGAAAAAAGCCATCTGTCACTGCTGAGATGCTTGTCCACTTCCTGCCTCACTGTAGCTGGACGGCAGGCACAAGGACTTGTCCCTAATGATGCATTATCACCAAATCAAACGCCAAGGCATGGAAGGTGGTGGCACCCCACCTGGAATGAAAGACAGCCTTGTCAATGCAGACTTCCAATCTGTCCTTCAGCACCATTGGAATGGCCGTATATTTTCAATACTCAGTGCCCTAGGCAAAACTGCACAGCCTTCATTACTCTTTGGAAATACATAATACATGAATCATGCAACCAGTTGCAAAGGCCCAAAGTTAGACCATGAAGCCCAGCCTCAGAAATGTACTGCTATGGAGACTGTTCTTACAACGCAGCTCTGTATTTTATTGGCAAACTGGTACATTATTGCCACAATAATGACTTAAATATAAATACCATCAGAGCTGTAATCACAATGTACACACACTCTCAGTCATTAGCCTCCCTGAGCAGAGAAGCTGCTGGTGCTGTCTCTGTGTTCTGCAGAGGCTGAGTCCACACCAGAGACAGATGAAGGCTGGGAAACTGAGGGTGGCTTTTCCCCACAGACACACACAAGTGTGTACACACATGGATACAGATGCAGGCTCCCCCATGTCTCTTACAGCAATGTCAAGCCTGTATCTTACAGGGAGCCAGAAACACTTGCAAAGCATTTCTCTAAGGAGGAACAATGACGTTTATTTGCAGCCTGGAGCAAAGGCAGAGCAGGCAGGGGTAGGCTCCACTGCTTCTGTTGTTCTGGTTCCCTGGGTTTTACATACATGAGCATTGGAAGGCACAGAATTAGAAAAGGCCCTCCCATCTTCTTCCTTCTCCTCCCCTCCAGCAGCATGACCGCCATTTATCACTCATCTCTTCTCAGGAAGGTCTGCAACTACATTAATCCACATACTGCCATCACCCTCTCTGGGGGTTCTCAGAACTCCCTGAAGTCACTGTACCCAAACTAGAAATGACCAGCCAGCCTGGAGATAGGCAACTAGTTCTGACCTTGGGCAGGAAAAGAAGTTGTAAGCCTCCAGCTGGCTGCCTAGAAGTCAACCCTATACTTCACAGCAGATACAGGAAGAGGGTGGCTTGACCAACAGCCCCCATGTGTCATTCAATAGAAAAGTGGTGTTACAGGGCCAGGGCACACAGCACATGTAAGACTAAGTGCCTAATCTTTCAAAACCCATACCTCACTCAGAAATGCCAATCCTTCCTTCCTGTCAGTGAAGCACATCTGTGGAAACAACTCCTCAGCCTCCTCCTCCTCCTTCCTTTCCCCTTTCTTGTTGTCGCCCTCCCTCCCTCCCTCCTACTCTTCCACCCAACAAAGAATCTTTTGGCTCCAGCTCAACCTAACCACATATCACCACCTTTCTCATTGAACCCTTATTCCAATCCACCATCACTGGCCATCCACCTAGATTAGCACAGTAGTCTAGCCTAACTGGTCTCTCTGGCTAGCTTCTCCTCTAACCTAGTCTCAGTGCATTCTTGAGGTGATCCTTCACAAATGAGGTTACACTAACCAATGTCCTTCTACTACTGCCTTCTCTACCTACAGAGCTTGACACTTGCCCAAGCATGAAATGAAGCCTCCCCTGTTGGGCTTGCTTCCACCATAGCAGCCTCTGCCCCTCCTCATCATTGTGAGGCCTGGGCCTCCCCCAGCTCTCTGCAGGCTTCTCTATGGTGAAGCATAGGGCTTGCTCACACTCCCAGAGCCCACCTGTGGTGAACCACAGACTACCTCCAGATCAACCAACCACACATCACCAACTTCTTCACTTCAGTAACCCCTTCTTCTTCTTCTCACTCACTCTCTTATAATACATTTTAACACAATATATTTTAAATATATATTTAATGCTACCAGAAGATTAAAAGTTTCTTGAGTGCAGAGAGACGCAGTAAGTATGCATGGCACAAGAGGGGCATGGCATAAAGCAGAAACCAAATCTGATACTTCCAAGAAATGATTCTATGTTCTACCACAAAATAAGCAACAACTGTCAGGAACTCCCCAGGCCACTTAAAACATCGGAAACAACCCACTCCCCCAAGCCACATCCACACCACAGCAGGTGCGGCACAAGGAAGACAAGTGAGTTTTCTCCACTTTCTTACATCCTTTCTGAGTGGCCCAAGGCTAAGAGTAGCTTGGCTCCCCTTCCCAGCTGTCACATCCATTCTAAATAGTCTAGAAAAACCAACTCCCCGCCCCAGGGGTCAGTTTCCTCTTCTGGAAATGAGGGGATGACCAACAGGTTCACAAGTCTCCTCTGTTACCCAAAGTTCCTGCCTCCAGAGTGATAAGTGTATCCTGCCATGCTGTTCATGGCTATGCTAATATTTGAATGGACCTTGAAGCTGCACCTGCCAGAGGGTCAGTTCCAAAGTCAGTGCTCAAAAGTCGGCATTAGAGGAACCACATATCCCACAAGAGTCTAGGGGACACGAATGCCTCCTTCTGCTAGGGTCAATTCCCTCTGCTTGTTCTGTTGTCCCAGCACATATGGCTGAATTTGCACAGGGCATGTGGAATACCTTTCAGGTAGGCTTCTTAGTGTGCTAGCACATACTAGCATGTGTCAGTGTAGCATGGCACAAGAGGAAAGTGACATGCACAATGGAAAAGCACACAGCCCACATGTATCTCAGTCTCTGAACTAGGTCATTTCTTTCTTCTCTTTAAGAAGTTGCAACTTCCTCCTCCTGGGTCAAAAAGTATTGTGCCTGAATCAACAGTGCCCCAAGCTAAGGAGGGGTGAAGCTACCACTACAGAGCACAGGACACCAACTCCCACGATAAATAGGAAGACAGTGGGCTGTTACCAGCAAGAGGCAGAAATCCTAGCAGGCACCATGCTCTACTGGGGAGGGAGCCTTGTCCCATGGAGGCCCAGCCCATGGAAAACCAAAGGGTTGTGCCTCATACTCAGAGCTTCAATCACATGCTAAAGTGAGTCTTTTCTGGCAAGTACCTTAAGTTCATGAAGCAACCGCCACTGTTTGCTAGCAAAGCCCTGCTCTGGGGCAGAATTAGCAAGAGGAAAAAAGAGAGAGGACCACATCTTGTCAGTTTAACAGCTGAAGCGAAAACCTGGACTGGTTGAGCAGAAATGATTGCTTGTTTCTTGTTCACCTAAACTGTTTCATTTGATGGCATGCAGGTTGTTTTGTACTCAGTTTGTTCTGTCAATCTCTCTTGTTCATCTCTAATGCCCCAGCCCTCTGTCCTTGTGGACCTCCAAAGGCATGTTTCCTAGACAACACAGTGCAGCTCAGAACACCTCATTTATGCAAGTGTACAAAGAGCATACTTCTCTCATTCACAGCTGGCATTGAAAGACACGTTTATCAGGTGAGAGCAGGATTCTAAAAGCCCTGGCAATTTTTCTGCATCTCTCTGGAGAAGAAAGAACTCAACAAACAGGTCCCCCAAGTGAGCAACACAATGTGAGGGGGCAGCGGACTCTCCTGAAAGGACAACCAAGCTGTCAAGCAGATGAACACAAAGGGGGCAGGTGACCTTCCCATTTCCTGCACACCACCCTTGCCAAGGAAGGGAAGAATCACACTAGCCAAGGCCAGAGCTAGCATTCAGAGAAAACCAGGATGTACACCAGGCAGACTGACAGATGGACAGGAAATGGTGAAGGGCAGACAATGGCCTGCACAAGCTAATTTAAGTTGTGCTACAACTTAAATCACAACACTAAGGACAGCCATGCCCCACTGTGCTGATGCAGTCTGCACTTCTTGATCCTATCTGCAAGGTCCTGAATTCCTTCACTGCAGAAAATTCGAAATCAGTTATAACAGATGGAAAAGCCCAAATAGAAAAGTTAAAAGTTTATTAAGATAGCAATATGTTACCAGTGGTGGTGGCTCAGCACTGGGAAAGCTGAGGTGGAATGACAAACAAGAGTTCAAGGCCAGCTTGAACTAAGTAAATTCCAGGTCAACCCAAGCTACTGTATAAAACCCTCCCAAAAAAAAAAATAAATAAAATAAAATAAAATAAAAAAAGGAAAGAAAAAATTGTTCATTCAAAATTAAAAGGTATCTAAATTAATCCAATCATTACTAAATATAACTTCTTTATAATAAATAAACACACTCAACATCATTAGTCACCAAACAATACAAATTAAAACTACAATTAAATAGCACTTTGTATCTACTAGGATAGCTAAAATGAAAAGGTAACAAAATCTGACCAAAAAAATAATATTATCAACAGTATTGCAAAATGGCACAAGGGTCTGGCTAAAAACAGAACTTCCATGTGACCAGTCATCCACTCCAAGAACTGAAACCACATCTGTGCAAAAATGGCAAGAATGCCTCCAGCTACCAAAGGTGAAAGCAGCCCAAAGCCTACCCACTAAAGAATAGCTAAAGAGTTCTCTTCATTGAAAACTCCAGTCACAGGAAGGAATGCTGGCATGTGCTGCCCAGGGAAATATGATACATGAAAGCAGCCAATCAGACAAGGTCACACAGTGGGTTACAAAACATGCAGAATGAGCAAATCCACACAACGAAGTGATGAAGAATAAATGGTTGCCAGGAGCTGGGAGGGAGGCATAGAAGGGGCAAGATGTCCTTTGGGGAAATAAAGTAGGACAGTGATAACGGCAGAAGGATGATGGGACTATGTCCCTGAAGGAAGGGTAGCTCATCTGCTCAGTCACCGTCTCTGGTGTTCCACCCTAGCCATCTAGCAACACTTTGTCCTTCACAACTGAACATTTAAAGCTTCAGCTACAAGACCAGTTCTCTCTCTGCCTCAATTTCTAAATTCTGTTCTTACAGACATGGCCATACTGCAAAGCTGCACCATGTAGGAGGAAACTCAGAGCTGCCTCCTGACCCAGCTAAGGAGTGTCAAGCAGTCTCCAGCCCAGCCCAGCACCTTGTGGCTTCCGATGTGAGATAGGGTTCATTAATTACAGGGAGATGGATACCACAGGAAGGCTGGGAGCAGCAACCAGAAGTGAAGCATGTGGTTCCCTCTAGACAACATCTCTCCCCTCCTAATTACATTAATTGCAATTAGCCTTCTCCTCCTTCACAATTCTCCCATTCTGACACCTGCACAGGCCTGTGGCTTCTGTTCAGCACCATCTTGGCTGCCAGTGGTCCTCAAGCTCATTTCTGGGAAGTCTCAGAAGGGAAGTGTTGCTGCCTTGCAGCCGTGAGTATGTGTGCACCTTGGCATGTCTTTTCTATTTTCACTAGTGACCTCATACCTAGTCTTCAGAGCAAATTAATATCTCTCATCCTGAGCCTGAGATAAAGTTACTGATGATAGACAGACACTTCATTTTTTTCCCCATAATTCATTCACCCTGAAGGAAAAGTTTCATAAGTAATTAAATTGATTTTCCTTCCTATTTGGTACACAGATCTATTAGGAACAGCAAAGTAATGGGAAGCCTGTTTTTCCATGAGAATCCCTTTGGGAGGCTGGCAATCTGCGTGTTCCAGCAAGAGGTGCGTCCTGGGATGCAGTGGAGGGAGCCTCAGCGGACGAGGAGCCAAGCGCACATCATCTCTCTTCCTAATTGACATGTGCTGTATACATTACATTCAGGAGGGGTTCACAGGCACTTTCTGGATCTAGAAAGGCTCTTAAATATTAATGCAGTTTGAATCCTTCTTGAATACTGTTCAATTCTTATTACTGAAGCAAAACCTCAGACATCTGACAACACTGGCATAGCTAAGCAGCTGTGAAAGTGTGACCAGAGTAGCCACTTCTAATTACCCACAAGAGACTCACTGAGTCTTCCCTGAAGATGGCTATGGATTAAGTTGGGCCTTTGGGAGTGAAGAAGATGCTCTCATAAAGCCAAGCTCTTCATTTGTAGACAGACATGCCTTCCTCATCCATCATTCAGAATGAGAAACTACTCAAAACAAAAATAAGACAGAAAACAAGACGGCTCCATTACTGGTGCCTGAATGTGAGCTGCAGACAGGTACCTTCTGGGTCAGACTTCCTAAACCCAAGGAAAAATGGAAAAGAACCACACACCTTGTGTTCTCAACAGGAAAAAGTTCGAAATTCACCCCAACCGTGTTCCTGAACTTCACAGGCATCAACTTCCCTGTTGCTATATGGGATTGACTTTAAAGATTAAAAAGAATATATGTAAAATGTGGGGCACAGCACCTGCCACAACAGGAAGGTGTGTCTGTGATGCATGATAACTGAAAGACCTCCATATTCTTCCTAAAGTGGGCAAGACAGAGGTTTGCATCCAGGATTTATATAATCATTGTCCTAGTTTACTTTCTGTTGCTATGATAAAACAATGACCAAAAGCAACTTGAGGAAGAAAGGGTTTATTTCAGCTTACCGGTTACAGGCCATCATTGATGGAAACCAATGCAGGAACTAAAGCAAGAGTCCATGGAAGAATACTACTTATTGGTTTATAGCCTAGCTTGGCTCAGCTACCTTTCTTACACAGTCCAGGACCACCTGCCCAAAGATAGCATACCTACAGTGGGCTATGCTCTCTCCCACATCAATAATTAATCAAGAAAGTGCCCCCACAGGCCAATCTGATGGAGGCAATTGATGTTCCCCCTTAGGTATGTCTAGGCTTATGTCAAGTTTACAAAAACTAACAAGGGCATTCATTTGCCACAGCACCTATTTTCAATTTTGAAAATCAGTTGGCAATCTGCACAGCCCATGCATGTTCCAAACCTAAAATGTTCCAAGCCCATTTGGAAAGCCTGCCTCTACCCTGTCACCACGGCCAATCACAGTGGGGTGTAAGACTGCCTGGGAGACATCACCCTGGAATTTGGGAAAGTGAACCAAGCTCTCTGCCACTTACTGTTCTAGAAAACAAGAACCATGGCCTTCCATATTCATGAGACCCACATTTATGGATTCTTAACATTGCAGCTCAAAAATCTGTGTCTGTACAGAACAGGCACTGCCATTTTCTTGTCATTATTCCCTGATCAATGCAGGAAAACAACTGCACTGTATGATGAGTCACCTACAGAAACATTTGAAGGATATGGGAGGAGGTGAAAGCTGCATGCAAATACTATGCATGCATATATGGATGTGAGCATCTGGAGAGTGCATTGTCCACAGCGGTCCAGGAGCCAATCTCCATGGATGCAGAGGGACTGCAACTGCTCAGCAACCATCCTGACTAAACCTGAACCATCTCAGAATTGCAAATACTGATGGCACATTCCAAATTCAGTGTGGACACATGACACCCCAGCTGCATAGGATTCCTCACTCACTCAACTGCTGAGACAGAATCATAACTCCAAAATGGCAAATGTGTTTTTAGTGGGGATAGAGTTTTGTCTCTTATATATTCATCACCTAAGCACGCTACTTTTTAAATATTTTGATGGATTATTACTTTGAGGATGATGTCCACCTCTTTTTCAACTTTAGATTCATGAACAGATGTGAGCAATGGACAATTCCATCTCTGCCTTTCCTCCTCTCTTTTCAGCAGCTAATCACCTATGAATGGCAGATGATCTGTTTGATCTGAAAACACCATAAAAGAGTAAAGAATGTTCATATGTCTTCCAAAAAAGAAGAGCATCCACGGTCCTGATCTAAAATGCAATGTGACATCACCTGCTGGACTTTGGATACTGACTGTCCCCAATTATCCATATGTTAAGGGAGAGGCTACCTCTCCTTTAAGTAGTAGAACCTCTCAGAGGCATGGCACCCTGGGAGGTCCTTAGGCCATTGGGGGAATGCTTCTGGTGGAGTCACAGAACCCTAGCCCATCACTTACAGAGCGATGGACCCTGCCTCACCACACATGCACATGCCATAATCATGTGCTGCCCCACCACAAGCACACAATAACCCTAAATAGACCCTTTCTTATTGCAAGTTACTGATTCAGTTATTTGGTAACAGTAAAGAAAAACTGAGGAGCACAGAGCTCTTCCTGTGAGTGAGTACAAAGATGTCCTCCCTACATATCCTTGAGAGTTTGTCCACTTGCTAAAGACACCACCACCAGAATCTGACCCTACAATCAGTGTGCCAACACCACATCAGGAGAACTGCTGGCAGCCTGCTGCCTCATCTGATTTACTTCATAATGGCAAAGCCTCTTCCTATGCCAACTTGCATCTCTACCATTGTGACTAGAAAGTAATTATTTCACTGTACTCCATGGAACCTGGGGGAAGGACTTCAAATTCGGTCTCCAGATTTCCTTTACACCCACCCAGAAGATGATGCAATTGTGGGGCAACAAAAAAAGAAACTCAGACTCATAGGAGAAGGCACTGTTCACATTACAAGACCCTACGGCATCTCTTACTTGTCCATGCTCTATTATTTTAGTTTCTTTAAACCATATTTATGAATATATGATTAATAATGACAACAGGCTACCTATGGAGACAGACTAGCAAAATGTTTCCAGGTGTAGAAAAAATTAGTAAAATTTGCACCATTAAGCTCTGATGACACAACTTTGGTTTTCAGAAATGGCCCAATCTTCAATGCAAATAGAAACAAGTGTGTTTTATTCGTTTTTCAAAACTAAACATTTCTGTTTGTTCTTTTAAGAGCTAAATAAAAGTCATGAAGCAACTGGACACAGCAGCACATGCATATATTCCAAGCATGAAGGAGGCTGAGGCAGGAAGAGTGCTTATGTCCAAGGTTTTCAGAACAGTCTAGACAACACCAGAAGACAACTTGGGGGACAGTGGAGGGAGAAAGAGAGAGGAAGGGGATGGAGGGAGGAAGGGGAAGGAGGGGAGAGAGGAAGGAAGGGAGGAAGGGAGGGAGGGAAGGAGGGAGACCAAGAAAATGGTTCAGTCAGTAAAGTGCTTGCTAGGCAAGCATGTAGTCCTGAGTTTAATTTCCTGCACCCATGTAAAAAGCTGGGCATGGCAGACTGTTCCTGTAATCTCAGTGCTCAGCAGACATAGACAGAGGATTTGGGGACTGGCTGGATAGCTAGTCAAGCCAAATCAGTAAGCTCTACACTCAGTGAAAGGTATTTAGACACCCAATGCCAACCCCTGGCCTTGTGCATACAAACATACATACATTTATTCTCTCTCTCTCTCTCTCTCTCTCTCTCTCTCTCTCTCTCTCTCTCTCTCTCTCTCTCTCCTCCTCCTCCTCCTCCTCCTCCTCCTCTTCCTCCTCCTCCTCCCCTCTCTCTCTCCCTCCTCCCCTCCCTCTCTTAAAAAATTAAAAGGTCATCATGAATACCACTTCCAGGGGTTTACTGCTCTTCTTTTGTCTTCTAAAAAGAGGAAACACTGGACCTGCCTGCAGCCTATCTCCCTCTACTTTTCCATGAAGAACACTCTAGGACTCTGAACAATACACATGAAGATGTCAAAAACAAAACTCCTTGTACTGTGTGGGGCATTCCTTAAAAGGTATTAATAAGAGAGACCCCTAAAATAATGAAGGCCGGCGGGCGTTGGTGGTGCACGCCTTTAATCCCAGAATTCAGGAGGCAGAGGCAGGTGGAGCTCTAGGAGTTCGAGGCCAACCTGGTCTCCAGAGCAAGTGCCAGGATAGGCTCCAAAGCTACACAGAGAAACCCTGTCTCGAAAAAACAAAAAACAAAAACACAAAAAACAAAACAAAACAAAACAAAACAATGAAGGCCATTGTTATAGCTCTTGGCTGCTCACCAGAACTCAATGATAAGACCCTATTGCTGAAAAGCACCACATACTTTAGTTGTAAGGCATAGAGAAATGTAGCTGGAACTGAGCTGGAAGTTTCCTTCCTGGTGGCTAGCTTTCAGAAAGGTACCTCACAAAATATGAACCCTGCAGCTATAATCTGACAGCCAAGATGTGTCCACTAGTACATAGTGGTATGACTGCTACAGGGGTAACCAATTGCTTTCTGATTAGATTTGAGACCTACCAAACAGGAAGAATCAGTTCCTGGTACTGTAAAACTGATTTAAAGAAAAAAACAAAAACATAGCTTAGGAGGTCATGGGCTCTAAAGGAACCTACTACTGTGTTGTCAAACTACCTTCTAAATAGTTAGGTTTATAGCCACAGATTCATTTTGCCCTAACCTTGGCCAGGGAAGCTTCTGTTTGCAATGAGAAGCAGTCAAATCAGAGAACCATAAGTGGTCAATGTGCTGAGAACAAGTAATGGTTGGGTCCACAGTCCTAAATGGGACATCTGTATCACCTACTCCAAATTTCAGGGAACATCACAGAGAGGGAACAGAAAGAATACAAGACTGGGAAAATTGGAGGAGAACGGTGAGATACTGCCTTCTGGATATGGCATAGCTATAACACACAGGAATTCACAGCAGCAGTGCCTGCCTGCACACAACTTGCAACTTTATGTCATGGATGGAGGAAGAACTTCATGAGGCCCATACACTTTCCACCCTGTGTGAAAAAGAGAATCATAAGGCCCTAGACATCCCTGAAGAACTATAGGTAACTGATGGTTGCTGAAAATGGGAAATTATAGCTTTCAGTGGTAAAGCCACTACTACACTGTCCTTGCTTAAGTAGATAACCCCAATGCATGCTCATGTAGGAAACCCTAATTAAATGCGCGCGCGCACACACACACACACACACACACACACACACAACACGCACGCACGCACGCACGCACACGCACACGCACACGCACACGCACACATGCATCCACACATAGGAAATCAGGAAATAGGAAGAAGGAATTTGGGGGGAAATAAAAGAGAGGATAATGGGGGAGGACTTTGATCAAAGAACATTTTATATGTGTGTATAAAGTTATGAAAGAGTAGTTTTTTAAAAGAGAATGATCCCACTTTGATAGAATTCAAAAATGGCCAGAGTTGGGAGCTCACATAAGATTTTGGTAGTTTGCTTTTGGGTTAGGAATTTTATTTCCACTTTGTTGAAACAGAAAACACATGCTTGTAGGAAAGAAACACAGGTAGCAAAAGACAATGGCTGCCACCAAGCACTGCTTACCAACGTTGCCCCACAAATAAAGGAACAAGAGGGAAGACACAAAGCAAGCTTCTAACTGTGTGGTCAGTACCTCCTGGAAACAGAGGGAGCCAGGTCTCAACAGAACTGCGGGTACCCACAGAAAGCCCAGCAGGTAGCATCTCTCTCAGACTCCATGCCAGGCCCATCACCTCAAAGATTCACAGAAAAAAAAACTGCTTTGGAGAGGAGGAAGGAAGGGTTCCCTCTGAGATGAGCATGAAGAAGACACTCCTAGTGTAGCACACATCTTAGACCTGGAAAGGAGTACTGCACAAACCACACAGAGGCGTGATTCCAGCCTAGGAGTCCTACAGTACAAAAACCCATGCCAGGAATGTCTGGCCTCCTCCATGTGCTCCCCTTCCGTGTCCCACTAAGGTGGATGAAAGTTGAGTTCTAGGGCACTCACACCACATCAGGGGCTCAATGCACCTCAGCAGCCTCAGGAAGTTGCAAAAACTCATAGTACCCCATGTGCTCAACGAGGAAGGGTATGCTGTAGCCCAGGCTTTTAAGGATCTAGGCTACGGAGTAATTAAGCACTTAGCACAGCATCTGACAAAGTGAGCTCATTAATAACGGCAGTTAAGGCTCGATCCCACTAGCAGAGCACTTACACCTTCAATAATCTCACAAATGGCTGCGCACATGAGCCAGAAACGAAGCCTCATAATACCAGAGTAAGAATTCCATTACAATTCATCAGTATGCCGGCAGACATCTGTCTTCTCAGGTTGTCAGTTAAAACACAAACAAAGTGACAAATCAGAATACAGCAAAGGGACCTCATAACGCAGTGGAATGCCTATGACCCAACACAAACAACACACAGCACACAGGGAAGCAGCAAGCAAAGCACCTCAAGTGAAGTTGTTGGCAGCTCCTGAGTAGTCATTATAGGCTCCAAGTCAGGCTCAGGAGATAGGCAGTGAAACCTCTGGATGCACAGGTCAAGGTTAAGCCCAGGGCCAGACAGCTTCCTAAGGAGAACAACCACAGCCTTCACATGCTTCCTGCCGCATTTCTACAAAGCTACCCACACTGACCACCCTTCCACTGCCTTTTAACCCAAGACTACAGCACTCCTGTGGGCACAGTCACTCATGTGCCAAGTCCAAGAGACTGTCAGTGAGATGCTTGCTTCTGTTACATTGCCACACACCTACCAAACAACTGCAGCCATCAGGTTCCAACCCCATCGCTGTTTTGCTTTGCTTACGTACACACACACACACACACACACACACACACACACACACACACACACACACACACGAGGCAAACACTCAAATGTGAATACTGAAGAAAAACTAACTGCTGCTGGTGTGCATCAAACCCTCTGAGTCACTGAGTATTTGAGCTCTGGACCATGCAGTCTTGCAAAGATACTGTCGTGTCTATGAGTGATTGAAGCACATTGTGAGCACACACACAGACAAGCTCTCTCCAGCCAATCATGTTAGATCACTCCAAAGACAAAGGGAAATGGAAGTCCCTCACATGGCTGATGAAAACATGTACTCCATCATCTTTATGGTAAACTGCCCAGTAAATGCTAGCAAGATTTAAAAATGGCTGCAGACGTTGATTCAGTGGCACCTCTTTCAAGGATGAGTCAGTCATTCTTGGTGCCTCTGATACTATAATAAAAAATAGTAGAAATCCAACCAAGAATGTATTTACTCAAATGCTCTATGTATTATCAGCAACAGAAAAAAGGAGAAGCTATGCATGTGTCGGTCACCAGGAAACTGCAAAACTGTGGCCTGGCCTCACAAATGAGGGGCTCCATTTTCCCTTTGAGATACAATTCAAATACCACACAATTCAGTCGTTTAAAGGTATTCATTCATATATATATATATATATATATATATATATATATGAATATTAAATTAAATTAAATATATATATATTAAATTAAGCAATCACAATCACCATCTACTATAACATTTTACACCTCCAGAGGAAATCCTGCACTCATTCCCAAGCAATTTCCACACCCACATTTCTGTTGCTGTGATGAAATGCCTGGCAAGAAGCAACAATGGGGTTTGCCACGGCTCAGTCTGAGAGTGGAAAGCAGCATGGCATGGGAAGACACGGTGGCAGGAGAATGTGCTTGCTGCTCACACTGTATCAGTTAGAAAGCAGAGAACAGACAGGAGGTGGGGTGGGACTACAAGTTCTCGAGGCCTGCCACCAGTGACCCACCTCTTTTAGACAGACTCCACCTCATAAAGGGTCCACAACCTTCCACAACAGTGCCAGCAGCTGGGAGCAAGTGTTCAAGCACATAAGCCTATGGGGGACAGTACAAGTTCAAACCACAGTACTTGTCACTACCATCCTTCCTATGGTAGGTGTGAAGAGCTGGCTCACACTGTCTTCTCTGGTGACTAAGATAGTATTTCTGTGCATTTTTATTGGCTATTCACATATCATCTTTGGAGAAATGTTCATTGAAACACTTTGCCCTCTCTGAAGTAGGTCGTTTTACTGAGTTATAAGAGTTTTCTGTACACACCAAATACAAGACTTTCAGCATACTTATAATTTGCATACATTTCCCCCAATTCTTAGGTTTGTGGTTTCATTCTTGAGGGTACTGTTTACAAGACAAAAGTATTCATTTGAGGAAGACCCTCTTTTGTTTTCGTCTCTTTTGCTTCTGGCATGGTATCTAAGAAACGATGGTCCAACCCAGGTCATGATAGCTGATTTCTCTTCTCCATCATCTCATAAATCTTTTATTTTTTTTTTTCATTTTTGAGCCAGGATCTCACTATGTAGTTGAGGCTGGCCTTGAAACCAAGTGTTGGCAATAAAGATGTACACCACAATGCCTGGCTTCTCGTGAACTCTTAGACTTAGGTCTGTGCTCCACTTAATGTCATGTGAAAGGCAGGGTAAAGCTTTATTTCTTGCATGATGATGATATACACCTGTCCATTATAATGATTCCTTCTAGTACTCATTTGTAAAATGTTTTTACCTCCAAAGGTTACATTGGGTTTGATCAATATTTTTTCTATACTGAATGCCATAATCACTTGGTTTTAGTCTTTAGTCTGTAGATAAAGGATAACATATTGATTTTCATACATTGAAGCATTCTTGCCATCATGGAATAAACTCTACTTCTCACAACATAGAATCCGTTTACCCACTTTTCTATACCTAGCTGGCTAGCATTTGTTAAAGAATCTCAGTGTATAGTTTTCTTCCTGCAGGGTTGCCCATCTGGTTCTGCTTTTGGGGCAACAATGGACCCACATGATGAGTGTAAAAGTGTTCCTCCCTCTTCTATTGGAAAAACTTCACGGTATAGTCACATTAACTCTTTATCACACATATGGTCTGGGCATTATAGAACCAATTCAATCTCATACATATGTAAAATATAGGTGTGTATTATACCTATAAACATGCAGGAGGGGAAGAAACTAATTTCCAGGAATTGGCTAACAGAACTGTGGAAAACAGCAAACCTAAAATCTACAGGTATATAGGGCATATCAAAAAACCTAGCAACTGTAGGCTACACACTCAAGGCATTCCTGCTCCCTCTGGTCACCACGCTCTCTGGTCACAGTCTTCAAGTGACTAGGAGGAGGCACACTTATACACTGGGGGTTATCTGCTCACCTCAAAGGCAATTGATTTAAGTCACTCACAAATTCATGTCTGCAGCAACACACACTGGTGTCTGGCTATCCAGAATCAGTCAGGACAGCTTGGGAAACAGTGCCTTCTGTGGAATTGCTCCGTTCTGCACTACTTGGCAGGTTCCTCATGAAATCCCCTAGTGCTCTGCATTTCTGAAATGATCAGTGTCAGTTGGTTGAACGTATCTCTCTCTCTCCCTGGCTTCCTTCCTCAAACCTCCTCAGCTTACCTAAAGGTGTGCAGACTGTCTCTGTTCTGCTCCACATTTCATCTATTTCCCTTGTATTCTGGCACGCCCCTCTACCTCCTCTACCTAGCTTTCGTTTGTTCTTCCAGTGTCAGCAATTGGCTGAACAGCTTGACAGCACTTGTTAGTGCAGTCAGTTCAACTATGGGTCTCTGTTGCGCATAACCTGGCTGCACGGAGGGTTCTGTGTCTCATGTTCACCTTCTTCATCTCACAGGGGCTTCTCATGGCCTTCTTGAGTTCTAAAAATTTCAGTTTTTTCAGATGATCACTGATTTCTGTTCTGATACTACTGTCTAGAATGTAGCATGACTGACTTGCCTGAGGCTCGTCTTAGTGTCAGCACCTGTCTAGCATGGAGCAAGCACCGTATGCTCTGGGAATGAACATGTCCTTTGTGCTGCTGGGCACAGTGGCCAGCAGATGGCTCAGAAGTGGATGATTCTCACTGGGTCCTCCATCTTCCAGACCTTCACTGGTCTTCTGCTGAGTCTTCCTACCCATTACTATAACCACTACATTACCTATTTTTAAACATTTCTTCTCAAATGTTAGATGGCTTTGCAAATACCTGAATAGTAAAGAGAAGACAATCCTGAAATATGCACATACAACATCATGGCCACCACGTACAACAGTGCACTGACAAGGCTTAAGAAAACTCCACACCTCCCATTGACATCTCCTGGCCCATGTGGCCACACTGTGACCAAATCTGTTTTCCAATCTGTCAGCAGAAGTCCACTGCTCTGGCATTGTGTAAATGTTTGTAAATGTATAGGCACTGGGATTCTGCAAGACAAGAGACCTGTATAAGTCACACATTGGCCCACTCACACCCTGTCGCCACTTCCTCCTGGGTGACAGCTGCCACAGAAACTGCACTGTACACAGACACTCTTTATTTTGCCTCTGCAGGCTTGGAAACAGCCTGTGGACAGCAGCAGCACTTCCCCACTGAGGAGCATTCCGGGAAGCCAGGCAGATGAATTTAGCTACTGTCCAGGCTTACATCACACATGAGAAAAGACACCTACAATGAAGTAAGACTGAAGGCCAACATGAAAGCATGTTGCTAAAACTGACTAAATGAGAAGCCTGAAGCAGCACTTCATCCTCCCACTGTCCCTCAAAGCCCGACTTCTGTGGCAATGCAAACTAGAGAGGAATCCATGCTTGGAACCCAGCTAGTGTCCTGTCCTGTGGCAGGAATGTGCTTCCTATGCCAGCCACACTGGGTACAGCCAGGCAGCATCACCTACTTCAACCATGTTCAAAAACATCCTCTCCAGAAAGCAATGATAAGGGCAAGCTGTACTTCTGAAGTTCTGACTTACATGGGAAACACAGAAATAAATATTCTTAATGCTCATAGGAAAATGCATTGTTTGTTCCAGTCCCCTGCCATGTTTGCTTTCAAGAGTAATTTATGAGAAGATGACATACAGAATCAAATCAACCTGAGATTAAACCTCCTGAGCGAGAATCCACTGTGAGATATTCTTCATCGTGCAGAACAGTCATCGTCATTCTTCCCGTGCAGCCAACCAACATTCAATTACCCTAAGGTATCAGCACAAAGTGCCTGGTCAAAATTGTTTCTAAATTGAAATAGCAGAGATGCGTGGGGAGAATGCATCTTTGTTGTTTTGTTTTTTTTTCCTACGCTCAAAATATTTATTTAAACTAAAATACATACTCAGCTGAAAATGTGTGATCCAAGGTGATAGAATAATGTTTCTTAATTTTAAGCCAAATTTAACATTCTTGGACAGAATATGATAGTGGCTGTTTTAAAGGTACAGGACTTACTTAAAAATATACAAGGGGGGGATTAAAAAAAAATTCAATACCAGCAGAATGAGTTCATGAATTATGTGACAATTATCTCACAGAATATCACATGCAGGAGGCAGGAATGAGCCTCAGGAAGATGTCTCAATACAATAGAGAAAACATATGTTACAGTTGTGCAAGAAAATCACTAAGAACACAGTGTGCTTGCTCTCCAGACTGATAGCTGGGATACCAGCATGGGACTGATCCAGATCCCAGGAACATGGATTTCATTGAGGAAACCTCAGAAATCTACAGGACCTCCTGTTGTAGTTCAGTACTTATCCCTAGCATAGGTGTGGACTTTGGGAGCCCATTCCACATAGAGGAATACTCCCTGAGCCAAGGCACATGGGGGTGGGCCCAGGCCCTATCCCAAAGGACACGATAGACTCTGATGACACCCTATGGAAGGCCTCACCATCCAGGGGGAGCAGAAAGGATATATGATAGATAGGGTTTTAGTTGGGGGGTGGTAGAGGAGGAGGACGGGCAGAAGAAGGGAACTGGGATTGTCATGTAAAACAAACTTGTTTCTAATTCAAATAAAAAAATCTGAAAAAAAGAATACAAATAAATAAATCTTTTAAAAGTTAAAAAAAAAAAAACACAGTGTGCTGCCAACTGCACACATACAGGTATGCAGAAGAGGATTCAGAGGGAACACCAAAATCACTGTCACCCACAAGTAACCACCGGCTGCCTGCACAACTGTTCTCCTCCGATCTGCTAACCTTTACTGTGTCCCAGGAACCTGAGCAGCTCCTCAGCCAGCTAGAAGACAGAAGCCCAGAAGAATGGCCCTACAACAAGAAGGTCGAGTGTTCCCACCTATCCTTTCCCCCTTACCTGTACTTCCCAAAGTGGCAACTCTCTTACATGGATTTAAACGCTCTGTTTCTTAATTGCACAGCAGAAAAACATCTTAGGGATGCAATCCAGATGGATTTGCCAAACTCCTATTCTGCACAGCATGACACACATATGAGACAGTCCTGAGTTCAAGGAAAAGGCCCACCTAGGAGGATTCATATGAACTGATCCATAGTAGCCACAGGGTTCACCTGCCTTCCTGCCTTCCTGCCTCCCACTTGGGCCCATTCTCCATGGCCATGACCTCTTCCCTAGGCTATAGTGACCCTGAAGATGATACAGAGCCTCTCCCGGCCTTCCCTAAGACCTGTCTTCCTCAGGGCTAGTCCACAGCAGTTGCCTGCTCCTCTCAAAACTTCTGAGACACACAGCACATGTGCATGCCTTTCCTCAGAACCTTCAGGAGTGTCCTGCAGGAGGTCATCCTCACCCTTCAACAAACAATAGGACAGCCCGTCTCTCTAAAGCTCTCCAACATACTGCTATGGTCACAAATTCATCTTTCATGGGCCCAGAGTTTCTTCTCCACCCTGGACTATTGCTCTGCATCCTGTAACTTTAATTTTTTTTCTCTATATAGCCCTGGCTATCCTGAAACTTGCTCTGTAGACCAAGCTAGCCTTGAACTTAAGAGATCCGCCTGCCTCTGTCTCCCAAATGTTGAGATTAAAGGCATGTGCCACCACTGCCTGGCTTTTTAAAAAAATGTGGTGTTTTTTTTTGGGGGGGGGTGGTTTTTTGGGGGGGTTTTTTGGGGTTTGTTTTTTTTTTTTTTTGGCTTTTCGAGACACGGTTTCTCTGTGTAGCTTTAGAGCCTATCCTAGCACTCGCTCTGGAGACCAGGCTGGCCTGGAACTCACAGAGATCCGCCTGCCTCTGCCTCCCGAGTGCTGGGATTAAAGGCATGCACCACCAATGCCTGGCTAAAAAAAAAATGTTTTTAACTTACTTATTTGGTGTCTGTAAATTCATGGATCTGTATGTTCATGTGAATCTGTATATGTTCCCATTTGTGAGTATGTATGTGTGTGTGTGCATGAGAGAGAGAGAGAGAGAGAGAGAGAGAGAGAGAGAGAGAGAGAGAGAGAGAGAGAGAGAGAGTTCAAGTGGGGGGGTGCCTCGCAAGAGAGTCTCTGTGTCCAGTTCAAGACTGACTCACAGAACACAGCCCCTACCTCCTCCAATCATTGTATCTCCTGGACAATTAACAACATGGTCTTGGTCATTCCCCCATCTTCTAATAATCAGGAAATGCATTTAGAATTGCTTGGGTCTCACAACATAAGTCAATGGTAAAGCAGTTAAAACAAACTTATTTACTACATTAATCAAACAATCCATTTAGTTTGGACCATCAATCCTCTAAGCATTGTGATTGAACTTCTCCATTAACTGAGGGCCATAGACAAAGGTCCTATCACTCCAGGACCATCAAGAGCACCCTTGTTACCCCTGGGAGGGTGGGGTGACAGACAGATGCTAGGGAGTGAGCAGTGGCTCTCCCTAGTTGCTCGGCAATGACCTATGATATAATCAGCTCACTGACTGGATGTATTCTCATCCTTGTGGTGACCTGTCCTTGAGTGATCCCATCTCTCGAGATGACTACAAAAGGAAGGATGTAAAGCTGACTGAGGACTGAAAGGCCTCAGTCTATAACAACACAAAAACAAGCCAGCACCATATAGGAGAGGTTTTATGAAAACAGTGTCAATTTTAAACAAAATGCTCAAACTGAAGAATGACCCCTATGTACTTACTTTGTTTTCACAAATGAATCAGAAAGTGTACACATCACTAATCAGACTTTTTATAAACTTAGAACTACTCAGAGCAGGTGATATCACTTAATAGTTTGCTACTCTAATGTAAATGAAAGAAAAGGATGCATGAGCAGGCAACAGCACTCAGTGGGCAAAGAGACTTGTTGCCAAGCTTGACAATCTGAGTCCAACCCCCAAAACCCACATGGAGGAAAGAGAGAAATTACTTCCACAAATTGTCCTCTGACCTCCACAGGCATGCTGGGGCATGTACATACCTACCTAGCAACACACACACACACACACACACACACACACACACACACACACACACACACACACACACACACACACACACACACACACACACACACACACACACACACACACACACACACACACACACACACACACACACACACACACACACACACACACACACACACACACACACACACACACACACACACACCTTAACATTTTTAAGGATATAGGACTCAGAGTAATGGTGCAGTCTACCCCTTACACAGCTAACCAGTTTGCATGTACTTCATCTTCTCATAAAGCCACACACACTACAGATGTCAGAATTAGAAAATGCTGAAAAGTCAACAGAAGCACTCCTGGTTCAAAGCTATATACAACACTGAATACTCTACCACATTATCCTTACCCACTAAAACAAAGCCCTGAAAGCCAATGAGCTGAGGAAAACTTGAAAACTTGAAGCCTCAAATGGATTCATTTCTCAACAAATGTTATTTTAAAATGTGATATTGTCAGTTGTGAGCATATCTTCTGTGGTTAACTGTAGATTTCAAGGTGTTTTTTAAAGTTGGACTCAAGGATAAGACTGCCCCTCTCCATGATTGTGATGGTTGTTCTTGGTTGTTAAGTTGACTACATCTGTAATTAACTAAAACTCTCACTGGCTATCTGGACCACTCTTTCTGCTACCAGCTTATATACCAGCTTTTTGCCTGCTTGCCCTAATTCTTGCTAGCAACTATATTCCTTCACTTGTCTACTTCTTCAGGATTCTGCCACATACTGAAGACCAGCTGAGACATCCAGCCTTGGAACTTAACAACTACTGGATTCTTGGACCTTCCATTGGAAGACAGCCATTGTTGGACTAGCTAGACTACAGCCTATGAACAATTCTAATAAACCCCATAGACAGATGGATGGATGGATGGATGGATGGATGGATGGATGGATGGATGGATAGATAGATAGATAGATAGATAGATAGATAGATAGATAGATAGATAGATAGATAGATAACTGATTGACTCTATAAGATCTGTCCCTCTAGAGAACCCTGACAAAAACAGCTGCCATTCATTAGTACTGTGATGCCGAGAGGCAATTTTCAGCACTGATATGACTATGCAGTGAACACAGCAGATCCACTGAAGTTCACACCAGGCGTCCAGGAGGCACCGTGTTGTAGTGTGCGCCTACCTATGTACTCGCAAATGAAGACCACGAAGAACGGAGTGACCAGGTCGTTTATCCCCTGAACGTATCCACTGGCAGGGTGTCGGATAGCCCATATAAACAAGATCCTTTCGAAAATCTGAAAGAAAATGGAATTGGCAGGAAAGCAAGAAATGAATACAGTAAAAATTTAAAATGTACCCACGTTTTTACTTAAAATATATGCCATCAATATTTCTCACTGTCTCCAATACTAAGGCACAAAACATAGACAGATATCAATTACAGTTTCTTTGCAAAAGTCCAATGATCTTAACTTTTTATTGGTTCCCAAGCACTACGGTATCTCACCATACCCAGGATTCAGTTCTTCCCCATCACCGGCACTAGCTCCTGGGCTCCCTGGAGACCACAGGTCACAGGGATGCAGAACAGACCGGGGCTTGGTAAACAATGGCTCTTTCTTTAGAGACGGATGGGTAGACAGGGAAGTGGAAAGTGGGAAAGGGGGAAGAAGGAAGGGAGGGAAGGAGAGATGTTGCACACGTGCATCCATCCATTTTTCATGCACATGTAATGCATCCATGTCCCCACCAGGTAAATAGATTTCTTAATTCCCTAGTAAGTTATCTCCATCCAAGAAGACACATTTAGACACCCAGCTTCCTGAGCCATGAATGTAATAATTACCCTAGTTTTCTTCTTCCTCAGTACACTCATCTCCAATTAACACTTCCCCTTCACCATCTTTCATCCCAATTACTCTTGTCCATCTTCACTCTTGAGATTAATCTTATCAAGGGACAACAGAACCACACCACCCCAGGCCACCCATACATATGTATACGCATCCACACCAATGGCTTAAAGACCTTCCGTTGATCCATAAGCATAGAGCTGAGCCGAGGTCTCCCCAAACTCTGGTCCTTCCCTAATGGCCTCTTCTAACCAGCATCCACATTCTGTACCCTCCTCAGAGCCCAGCAGGTTACCATCTCAGTTCCCACAGTCCTAAGAGACTCTCCTTGCTTCTGGATAAACTAATTGCTGGTATTTGAAAACAGTTCCAGCACTCCTTTCTGCACTGTCCTTTCTGCAACATCCTACTTTGTGACTCTCTGGTCTCCCCTCCTTCCCACTGTCATTCACTGGTGGTTCCTGCTTAGTATTGGGCTCCAATGCCAGCCAAGGCCAGGTCTTCCTACTCTGCCTGGATCTCACACATGCAAGCAGGACAGTAAAGGCAGTGAAAGAATGCTCACATAAATAAAAGTGTCCCAGAACCTCTAAGCACACAAAAGCTTGAAGAACCAGATGTATGCACACTCTGGGAAGTCAGGCCCTTCCTACATCACCTGCACCCCATGTATGTTTAGGCTTGGTAGTCTAGAGCCCCAACACATCAACCCCAGGACTTACAGAGGAGAGGCCTAGAGCCCAGAGAAGCACAGCCTCTGATCCCATGACACAGAGCCTACCAGTGGCAAAATCAGCCCTGAAATGCAGCCCCACTCCCACACCAGTACACCATCACCCCGCTGCTCAAGTGAATAACAAGCAAGCACCACCTGTAGCACAGCAGGCACCAGCTCAATATTTGCTGAATGAGTGACACACTCATGCATATAGATTCATATACATTTTCCATCAGCCAACAGTTTCCTAGAGAGAAATGAATATTTAAACAAGTTCAGAGGCTGGGGCACAGCTCACTAACAGAGCGCTTGCCTAGCATGGGTGAAGGCCCTGCATATAATCACTAGCACCACAAAATAAAGTTAAAAACAAGCTTAGAGGCTAGGGACATAGCTCAGGCACAAAGTACAGTGCAAGGACCTCAGGTAGGATCCCAAAAACACATGTGAAAGGCCAAGAGTGACTGTAATCCTCATCTCAGGGACAGAGATGGGTAAATCCTTGCAGCTCACTGTCCAGCCTGCCTAGCAGAATCTAAGACCCTCAAGGTTAGAGAGACATGGTGAATCAAAAATATAAAAGTAGAGGCAACCAAGGAAAGACAGTCAATGCTGACATGCATGCACAAATCTATACTATACAAATCTAAACACATGCACCACACACACACACACACACACACACACACACACACACACACACAGAGAGAGAGAGAGAGAGAGAGAGAGAGAGAGATATGCGAGAGAGAGAGATATGAGAGAGAGAGAGGGAGAGAGAGACAGAGAGAGAGAGAGAGAACCTCATCAAAGGCCCTCAGTGCACAGGGGACTGTCATAACCACCCAAAAGGAGAGCATCATCTGCCCACAAGGGCAAACAGGACATACACTGTGCCCTAGCCTCACACACACCATGAAAGGCCTGAGAAGGTTGGAGACAAAGACCTGGGCTGGCCTAGGCTCTAAGATTTAGGTCCCAAGCACCTGCCTCTCAGTGGACTCAAGAAAGACTCAGGACCATCCAAGTAAATACCAGCACCTTCCTAGGAGGTACACAAGGCACTAGGAGGTATCACAATCCCTAAGTAGTATAATCAAATTACACAACAGAGACACAATAACAAAAACAGCAAGGTACTAGTACAACAGCAGACACACAGACCAAAGACCCAGAAACAAGCTCACAGAGCTGCAACCCCCTGGCTTTCCATAGGTGCCAAAGCATATGCTGAAAGACAGTCCTTTCTTTCTTTCTTTCTTTCTTTCTTTCTTTCTTTCTTTCTTTCTTTCTTTTTTTACATGTCAATCCCAGTTCCGTCTCCCTCCCCTTCTTCCCTGCCTCCCCACCCCCCATCCTAACCCCTTTCCATTTCCCAGGAAAGGCTAGGCCTTCAATGGGGGATCTTCAAAGTCCGTCATATCATTTGGAGCAGGACCTAGACCCTCCCCTGTGTGTCTAGGCTGAGAGAGTATCCCTCCTTGTGGAGAGGGCTCCCAAAGTCCATTCATATACTAGGGCTAAATACTGATCCACTACCAGAGGCCCCATAGATTGCCCAGACCTCCAAACTGACATCCTCCTGCAGGGGGTCTTCCTATGCTGGTTTCCCAGCTATCAGTCTGGGGTTCATGAGCAACCCCTTGTTCAACTCAGCTGTCCCTGTGGGTTTCTCCAGTCTGGTTCTGACCCCTTTGCTTGTCACTCCTCCCTCTCTGCAACTGGATTCCAGAGTTCAACTTAGTGTTTAGCTGTGGGTATCTGCCTCTGCTTCCATCGACTACTGGATGAAGGCTCTAGAATGACATATAAGGTAGTCATCAATCTCATTATCGGAGAAGGGCATTTAGGCAGCCTCTCAACCACTGCTTAGATTGTTAGTTGGGGTCAAACTCGTAGATCTCTGGACATTTCCCTAGTACCAGAATTCTCTTTAAACCTATAATGGCTCCCTCTGTATCTTTTCTTGTTCTCCTCAATTCTTCTCCTGACTAAATCTTCCTGCTCTTTCATGTCCTCCTCTCCCCTCCTGTTCTCCCCCTCTCTTTCTTCTAGCTCCCTCTCCCATGCCCCATGCTCCTCCCAATTAGCTCAGGAGATCTTGTCCCTTTCCCCTTTTCTAGGGGACCATGTATGTCTCTCTTATGGTCCTCCTTGTTTCCTAGCTTCTATGGTGGTGTAGATTTTAAGCTGGTAATCCTTTGCTCTATGTCTGAAATCCATATATGAGTGAGTACATACCATTTTTGTCTTTTTGTGACTGGGTTACATCATAGTTCCATCCATTTGCCTGCAAATTTCAAAATTCCATTGTTTTTTCTGCTGAGTAGTACTCCATTGTGTAAATGTACCACATTTTCTCCATCCATTCTTTAGTTGAGGGGCATCTTGGTTGCTTCCAGGTTCTGGCTATTATAAATAACACTGCTATGAACATGGTTGAGCAGATGCCCTTTTTGTATGAATGTACATCTTTTGGGTATATGCCTAAGAATGTAATTGCTGGATCTTGTGGTAGACTGATTCCCATTTTCCTGAGGGACTGCCAAACTGATTTCCAAATTGGATGCATGACTTGGCACTCCCAACAGCATTGGAGGACTGTTTGCCTTTCTCCACTTTCTCTCCAGCTTAAGCTATCATTGGTGTTTTTTATTTTAGCCATTATGACTGGAGTAAGATGGTATCTCAGAGTTGTTTTGATTTGCATTTCCCTGATGGCTAAAGATGTTGAGCACTTTCTTATGTGTCTTTCAGCCATTTTAGATTCCTCCATTGAGAATTCTCTATTTAGTTCTGTACCCCACTTTTTAATTGGATTAGTTGGTGTTTTGGTGACTAGCTTCTTGAGTTCTTTGTATATTTTAGAAATCAGACCTCTGTCAGATGTGGGGTTGGTGAATATCTTTTCCCATTCTGTGGGCTGCCATTTTGTTTTGTTGACTGTGTTTTTTGCCTTACAAAAGCTTCTAAGTTTCAGGAGGTCCCATTTACTAATTGTCGATCTCAGTGTCTGTGCTACTGGTGTGATGTTCAGGATATGGTCTCCTGTTCCAACACATCCAAGGGTACCACCTACTTTCTCTTCTAAGGTTCATTGTCACTGTATTTATGTTGAGGTATTTGATCCATTTGGACTTAAGTTTTGTGCATGGTGACAGATAGGATCTATCTGCAGTCTTCTACATGCCAGCATCCAGTTATGCCAGCACCATTTGTTGAAGATGCTTTCTTTTTTCCATTGTATAATTTTAGTTTCTTTGTTAAAAATCAGATGTTCGTGGGTGTGTAGGTTAATATCAGGGTCTTCAATTCAATTCCATTGGTCTACTTGTCTATTTTTGTGCCAATACCAAGCTCTTTTCAGGACTATAGCTCTATAATAAAGCTTTAAGTCAGGGATGGTGATGCCTCCAGATGTTCTTTTATTATACAGAGTTGTTTTGGCTATCCTGGTTCTTTTGTTTTTCCATATAAAGTTGAGAATTGTTCTTTCAAGGTCTGTGAAGAATTGTACTGGATTTTGATGGGGATTGCATTGACTATGTAGATTGCTTTTGGCAAGATTGTCATTTTTACTATGTTGATCCTACCTATGCAAGAGGGTGGGAGGTCTTTCCATTTTCTGGTATCTTCTTTAATTTCTTTCTTTAAAGACTCAAAGTTCTTACTATACAGGTCTTTCACTTTTTTGGTTAGCGTTACCCCAAGATATTTTATGTTGTTTGTGGATAGTGTAAAGGGTGATGTTTCTTTGATTTCTTTCTCAGTCCAATTATCGTTTGTATGTATTAGGGCTACTGTTATTTTTTTGTTTTTTGTTTTTTGTTTTTTTTTTAGTTAATCTTGTATCCTGACACTTTGCTGAAGGTGTTTATCAGCTGTAGGAGTTCCCTGGTAGAGTTTTCAGGTCACTTATGTAAACTATCATATCATCTGCAAATAGTAAAAGTTTGACTTCTTCTTTTCCAATTTGTATCCCCTTGGTGTCCTTTTGTCGTCTAATTGCTCTAGTTAGAACTTCAAGTACAATATTGAAGAGTTATGGAGAGAGTGGACAGCCTTGCCTTGTTCCTGATTTTAGAGAAATCGCCTTGAGTTTCTGGAAAGACAGCCTTTTCTAAACCACTGGAGAAAAATGACTTAGATCCTATCTCTCACCCAATTAAAAAAAAATCAATTCAAAATAGATCACAGACTTTAATAAGACCTCAAACTATGAACTTCTAGATGAAAACATAGAACTAGGACTTCAATGGTCTGGGAAACTACAGCAAGAACTGATAAACAGGATTATACAAGAGGGCAAAGGAACTCAGCAGAGGCCAAGACAGCCTGCAGAACAGAGGAAGCTATCTGCCATCTGACAGGTGTTGGTATCCAGAATCTATAAAAAGCTGAACACCAAAACCTCATCCCATCAATAAATGGGCAAATGAACTGAACATGCAGGTCTTTAAAAAGTTAATACATAGAGCCAATAAATACATTAACAAGTGTTCAGGAGCTTTAGCTATGAGGCAAATAACAAATCCAAACTTCATTGAAAGTCTATCTCATGCCAGTCAGAAAGGCTACCCTTAAAACAACAGCTAACACTGGTGGGAAGGGGGCACCTTATCCCACAGCTGGGGAAATGTAAACTGGTGCAGCCCTTGTGGAAATCAGTATAGAGATTCCTCAAAACACCCAAAATAGAACTGCCATATGATCCTGCCACACCATTTCTGGGTATTTAGCTGAAGAGAATTAAGCAGGTTTATGCAATGCTATGCACAACAGCCAAATTATAAAATCATCCCAGATATCCATTAACAGATGAATGCATAAAAAAAAATGTGGTAGCGAGGCAGTGGTGGTGCACACCTTTAATCCCAGCATTCAGGAGGCATAAGCAGGTAGGTCTCTGTGAGTTTGAGGTCAGCCTGGTCTGCAGAGCTAGTTCTAAGACAGCCAGGGATACATAAAGAAACCCTATCTCGAAAGAAAAAAGAGACAGAACAAAAAAAGAAAATATGGTATATATGGTATATGTAGATAATGAAGTTTTATTCAGCTGTAGAGTATGGAATTATGCCATCTAAAGGAAAATGGTTGGAACTGGAGTGGATCGTGTTAAGTGAAATAAGCTAGACTCAGATGATTATCATGTTTCTCTTATATACAAAATATGGTTATGTGTGTATGTGTATATGAGAAAGACAGAGAAAGAGAAAGGGAGAACTGAATGAAACTATTGGGTTGCAGGAAAGGAAGGCAGAAGACAGGATAATTAATGGCAGGAGCACACGCAAAGTACATTATTTACATGTATAAAATGTCTTTAGGGAATAGGGAGCAAATAGGTAGGTAATGGTGGGGTAAATCCAAATCAAAGTACTTTATGTGTGAACAAAAACACCCTTATGAAACACATTAGCTAACCCACTGCTAGCACCATCTGTCAATACCTACCATTATAAAGGACAGACATACTCAGGGGTGCACTACCCAGGGGGCACTCACATAAGCACATTGCTAGTACCATCCATCAAAGTCCATCATCATGAAGGGCAGTCCATACATGTGTCATATTGCTAATCCATGACAGAGAACTGAAAAGCCACCATTATCCCAGAGGTTGCTTGTATCGTATAGTGGAGATTGTGGAACAAGAGGGGACTTCAAAGACACCAACACCATTCTCTGTCTTGTGCCTGACAGTGGGGATCTGAAATTAAAACTCTTAGATGTCTTTAACTTGGGGCATATATGTTAAAGGCAGCCTTCTGATCTGATATTTTTGCCATAAAAAATGAGAGGAGAAATAACTGATAAATCAACTCTTATGCAACAGACACCAGAAAAGTTTGATGAACTAATTCAACAGCAAGTTAGATTTCCTGAACTCTTAAAACTGTGGTCCCATTTATGAATTAAAAATAAAAATAAATTTAAAAAAGGAATCATGGTCTGAATGAGCATGGTTCCCATACGCTCATATGTTTGAATGTTTGGTTCCCAGCTGGTAGACTGTTAGGGAAGGAGGTGTGTCATTATCTGAGGTTTCAAAAGCCCCCACCAGGCTCAGTCTCACACTCTCTCTCACTTGCAACTTTCAGATCAGATGGGTGCTCTCAGCTATTGCTCCAGCACCATGCCTGACTGCTACCAGGATCCCTGCCACGATAAGCATGGACTACCCCTGAAACTGTAAGCCAGCCCCCATGGAAATGCGTTCTTCAATAAGTTGTCTTGGTCATGGTGTCTCCTCATAGCAACAGCCATAACTAAGCCATCAAGTAAAGTGACAAGGAGCAAAACAGATGTGGGAGATACTTCAGCCTCAGCACTGGCTGTGGGGATGCCCAGTGTCACTTTCCATTGCTCTAAATGACGCATGCCCATAAAGGGAGGAAAACCAGTGACAAGAATCAGGGTGCAGTGAGAAGGAGGGAGCAGCTTCTCCCTGGCAGGGCCTGGGAATAACAGCAAGGCAGGACAGAGTAACAGCAAGACGGTTCCTACTTAGCAGTTCAACACAGTTTATAGTGATGAGGATGGTAAACACCAAGTGAGATTCCTGCCTTACAGGGCTTAGGATGGGGAGACTGCAGCACAGCCATGACAAGAAGGGAACAGGTGGCTGCTGCCAGGGCCCCAAAGTTCTTTCAGCCACCTGGCAAGCACAGGTGCAGCAGCAGATCAAGAGTCCTGTCAATAGGGGCTAGAGAGCAGGAACAGCACATATCCTCAAGCCCCACCCACACCGCAACCACAACTAGGCACATGGGGACAAGGATCTGGATCAAAGCAGATTGTCACCTCCACTTGTGAAACATTCTAAGTCTAACAGAATAGGCTGGTGCTCCACTGGTACCTGTATTTGAAAAACGTCCTTTTCTTTCCCAGTCACAGGAAGCTCCTATATGCACACACAGTTGCAGGTCAAAATCTCAATTTCACGGCCACTATCCTGTGTCTGTTCGGATGTAACAAGACATCATGTCCCAGAAGCAACCTGGGAGCAGCACCTTACTTCTGAACCTCAGGCTGCTCTAAGATGCAGAGAGAGGACAGACAACAGGACAGCCGTGGAGGAAAGGCCCCTGGGCAGATTCTGAACTGTGGATCTTCAACAAACACACAGGACTGGCCACAATAGCTAAGTGTCACAGGTCATGTTAAGATGGAGTTCATTCAACAAAATGGGCAGGGACTAAAAGTAAAAGGTGGCTAAAAAGTGATACATTTTTCTTTCAAATAACCATATTGGAGGAGGAACAAAAAAACCTGATCTCAGGAAACATCCTCGAGCCCCACCAAGCTGCAACGTGAGATTCTTTACTCAGGACCCTGCTTTGTTTTCCCATCTCCTGTCCAGCAAAGTAACTCCATATCACCAAGCTAAGTCACTGGGTTACAAGAAGTACTGCACTGCCAGCTTGTATGACTTCAAAAGGATATGCCTGCTCTTCCTATCTATGTCTTATTTTAATTCCCTGCTAGTGGGATGCAAATGTGAGCAAGAGCACCAGGCAGCTACTTGGACTCTGAGGTTAAAGCCAAGTACATAGTAACAACTAACTGTCTGACAAACAACTAGCTCTGAAGACACACTGATCAACTTCTATCTCATGAAGCTACCATGTCAATAGATTTGCTGTCACCGTGGATATAGCCCAACTTCCAAGGTGCCAGAAATCTAATTGGCTCCTGCAGGCTGGCTAACACAAGACCCACCTTTCATTGTTTTCCCTCAAGCCCCTGTTCCTCATGTCATATCCCTCAGTACAATGACACTCAAATTATCCACAGTCACCCTTAGCAGCCTGGATAGTATGCCCTCCTCCTGCAGAGGTCTGCCTGTCCTACAGGATGTACAGCCCCTGTTCAACCATGCCAACTGCTCAATACACACACCTCATACTTCTAGAGGAGTCTCGGGGGTTGAGCAAAACCCATAGCCAGGGAGATGCTCCAAAGCAAGAGAGCCAAGGCCTGACCACAAAGCAATGGTGGTGACTCTCGACCACAACTGAGACCAGAGGCCACAAGACCAGCTCTATGAGCAGGGTGCCATGCTGTAGAATGATAAACAAAGATCACACAAAGACAAACCAAGGCCTATTTTCCATTTTTAAAGAAAAACTTAAGTAAAGAAGATTTCATAACGCATTAGCCTTGTTTCCCGACTCTGTACACACACCACTGAGAAGGGCAATCAAAGAGAAGTGCCTAAGAGCAGCCACTCCCTGGAAACTCATTTTCCCCCTTTTGTGCTCCACAATCTACGAGCACTTTTACTTTAGCAATGTCAGAATTTCTTAGTAGCTTTACTGCACAGGCAAGAGATGTCCACATTTCAAAATGCATTTACTAGGGGAAAATAAAGATGAGAAACAAAGTATTTCATATAGTAAGTCTACTTTAAAGAGATACCACTTACTTCAGTGACAAAAACATAAAGATTGGGAATAAACCTAATAAAGCATATACAAGACCTTCCATAAAGGTTTCCCTTGGTCTGTTGGCCCAGGCTTAATCCCAGATACTTGGTGGGATGAGGCCAAGAGGATCTGAAGTTCAGAGTATGTAAAAGCCACAGAATGAGTTCAAGGCCAACCAGGGCAACTTAGACAGACCTAGTCTCAAAATAACAAGGAAAAATGGGGCTATAATCCATTCACAAATTAAATAGACTTAATAAAAAAAAAAAGAACACTTGACAACATGATTCTGAAAATGACATGAATGAGTAGAGAGTAAGATAACCCCATGAAATCATAAGAGGAAGGAAGAGGCACTAAGGTCCTCATGGATGCCTGCGAATGTGGCACAGATAGAACACTGAAGTAACAAGGCCAAGTTCCTGCACAGTCCCCACTGAGTGCCCGTACATGCTGCTATCAGCACAAATTAAACACATGGTGGGGAAAGAAAAACTTTCAGGTGAGAAGATGAGAGAAGACTTACAAGGCAGATGTTGAGGGGAAAGATTTCTTAAAGTAAGAATCCCATAATAACCTAAGCGGGCATCACTTTCAACTCAGCAAGACTAAGCATGTCCCATCAAATAATTGTCAAAAAATTAGAATCCCAGATGTATAAAGGTCACAAACTTATTTTTTTTTAATGGGTGAAGAAAAGGGGGTGGTACAGACAGTAACAAGTCCCAGAACAGGGACACAGAAGATACCCATCTCTATACGCATAGATGCTCTTTAGCCACCAGCAGCCAGGGAAAGTGAAGCCAGGAGCACAATAAGAATATTCACCAGACATACAGAGCTCGGGAGCCTGGCCATGTTCCAAGAATGGCCAATGAGTGGAAATCCAGGCTTGCAGCACTGCAGGTGAGAATCTCTGCAGACCCTTCCAGGAAGCATGCTGATATTATCCTGAAAGCCTCGGAGAAATCTCACAGAGGTACACCTGCATAAATGGACATGAGGATTCTAGCAACACTGTCCCAACAGCATAACATTAGGAAGTGCCAAGACATTCATCCTGCCCACTACACAAGGAGAAGAAAATACAAGCTGCAGAGACTCAAGTGCACAAAGGATGGCACACACACAGCTCAAGACAACAATAACACCACACTGCTTCCCTTAGTGCAGAAGTCACAGGGTGTGGCAAATATAAGTCAGAGATGGACAGTCTACCCCTTTTTGGGGAGTGGGGACAGAGATGGAGCTGGGGTAGCAGAACCATAAGGATGGGGAAATAGCTTCTATGCTACTAGCTTCAAGCTCACAGAGGCAGCTGGTCTGCACTGGAGGAGTTCTAACTCCTAAATTCAAGGATATAAGTTTCTATTATAAATACTCATACACATATTACATATACTCTTTTGTATGTATCAATATTACACAAGAAAACGTTTTGATTCCCATGTCCAGTAACTATGGACTTCAGGGGCTCCCAGATCAGGCCCCTGCAGTGAGCAGCAGCCACACACAGAGACAGATATCAGCAAAGACTCCCGGTCAGCATTCCTCTTACCTCTGTCACCTTGGGTTGAAGAATCAGTGCTTCGGGGCTCATCCGAGGGATGTCAATGTGGATCTGCAGATGCAGGAGAGACATATGTTTATTTTATAGGATGAGAGCAGTCCTTGACAACACGCGTCCTTTGCCCTTAACCTGCTCTGAGGACTATCACTAGGTTCCTCCATAGGTGGTACCCAGAAGCACACACCAGCTGAGCAAGGCTCAACTGTCCTCAGGTGACAGGCATGCCTGACCCTTGGCGGTCCAGCAGTGCTTGCTACATGGTTAGGAATAGAGTGGGCCCTCAGCTCCTCAGTAACATGAGCCAATGCAAGCAGTGAACACTGATTTTCAGCCCACCACTGAGCATGATTCAAGGACACTGACAGTGTCTAGGGTTTCAACTGTGACAAGGCCATCTAGAACATAGGCCATATTTTCCTCTATTTCACACTGTCCATGAGAATCTAGACACTTTAAAGGAAGCATTTAAAGTCTCTGTTGGTGTCAGTAGATTCCTGCCTGAGCATCACCTTAGCATGAGAGTCTTGATAATGCTTGCCAGTACTACAGTAGAGATCTCCTGTGGGTGGAGTTCAAGAGGTGACCCAACAGGAACATTCTGAACACAGCTGGCACCACAGGCTGGCTCCACATCCCAGGACTGCACCCCATACCAGTAGCACTAACATCACTCTGGGGCTTCAGAGCAACAGCCTGCATAGACTGAGAGGAGGCAAGCACATTTTAACCCAGAGGGGACCAACAGTTTATCTCCATCCTTGACCATGTGAAAAGAAGCAGCTAACATCTAGTAAATGGGGTCACCACTTCACTCTGTTACTAGTTGGTTTATGGCCAAGAGTAAGACATTAGGTTCGGCCTCCTCACTTACAAAAGGCCTGCTCTCTGTGTCCTTCAAAGGGTTCCTGGTGACAGTCAGAGTCTTGAGTCCTCAGCACAAGGGAACAAGGTGAGATAAACTTGCAAATCAAATACACACAGAGCACACAGAAGAAAAGTCCATGAGCAGCCACACAGATCAGCTAGGTCAAGCAAGGTCAAAGAACTCAGGAGGGCCACATGCAAGAACCCAGGCATGGGTGAGGGACAAGAGTGCCAAGGTTCACTAAAAAGGCATCCTGGAATACCACCCTCAGTACACTGCTCCCTTCAGTGAGAGTCCGATGAAGAGTTACACTGTATGCTGGGCCCATGGAAGATGAAAAGCAGGCCTGACCTGCCTCTGTGACTACTACCAGCAAAGATCAACTTTTGTAAGAGCCACAGGAAATGTACGTCTTATGCAGATAGGACAGTACATGCATCATACCCCATATCCTGCCTCTGGCCTGCCTCATCAATCACAGGCCTAGAAAAACAGGAGAAAGGCTACAAG
The DNA here is from genome assembly GCF_003668045.3 of Cricetulus griseus. Classification (NCBI taxonomy): domain Eukaryota; kingdom Metazoa; phylum Chordata; class Mammalia; order Rodentia; family Cricetidae; genus Cricetulus; species Cricetulus griseus. The sequence goes on along the minus strand of NC_048595.1, from coordinate 383,108,384 downwards.
AGTTAGGAGGACTAACCTATAGAGGGAAAGCCAAACCATGCAAATGTTATCTCTAACTAGCTCCATGTGGCCTGGACATAAACCTTCAGGGGGACAGTAAATACATTATAATAAAATTCAGGTAATAGTTTGGGGCACAGGCCAAGATAATGCCCTACAGAATCAGACTATAGAGTGCCAGCCACATGCTAAGATAACACCCTCCAGAAGGATGATATAGAATGCAGGGACAGGCCAAGGTACCACCCTCCAGAAACAGGTTGTAGAGTGCCAGTCACAGGTCTAGGCACCACCTTCCAGAAACAGGATAGAGAGTGCCAGGCCCAGGCCAAGGTATCACGCCCCCAGAAGTAGGCTACAGAGTATCAGGCACAGGCCAAGGTGCCACCTCTAGAAGTAGGCTAGAGAATGTCAGGCACAGGCCAAGGTGCCACATGCCAACCATTAGCCAAGATAGATGCAGGTCATCACTAAGAGATCTCAGCATCTATTTTGTAACCTGACTCAAGCGTCATGCTTTACCTCTCTGTCTGAGAAGGAACTCGAACAAGCTAAATGTTGCTGCTGGTAGCAAATTACCATTAATTGCTTTCAAATGTTTATTGTTAGAAAATATAAATCTGCAAGCCTATCAGGTTCCTGATAGATGAAATACATTTCCTACAAACCACCTGCAAATCCCAGTATTGAGTGATACATGGAAAAGAGAAAGACCACACACACACCTGGCGATATGTGTCCTGGTGAGCTTCATCATTTCTTGAGTTGTAATAATGTTCAATGAAAGCAAAGTATTCCTTCTGCTTTCTCTGCAGTGTGGCTGGTCTCCGGTCAACATTGGCAGGAAGATAACCCTAGAGGATCAAAAGAAACACAGGCATCCATGGTTACTGTGCATCATGAGCATGAAGAACAGTAGTCACTTCCAGAATGACCCAGGCCTATGGAGCTCCATCTACCACATTAGGGAGGACACTGTAAAAAAAGCAGCCCACATAGGACAACACACAGCATCAGTACCCCTCACCAGTGTCACCAACCAGGTCTAAGTCATCACTCATGTCCAACAAAAGTCACCTGATACCACCTGGACCTGATGCTTTCCTAACATATGGTATGGAGATGCAAAAACCCTTCTCCACAGGGCTCATGTCCACAAGGAACTGGGAGCCTGTCTGGTCTCACACTCACATCATGCACACATACACACACATTGCATTTATGTGCTCAAAGCTGTCCTGTAAGAAAATGTGCATCTACTCTCCAAAGCCCCTGGGACTTCTGACACTATGCAACACATAAAATGAACACATATCCAGAAAGGAGCAGATGGCTCCAGCAGTCACAAAGAGCTTGCATTTTATGTGGATTATTATATGTTTCCTTGTTCTAGATTTTAAATTAATCTTATGATATAATACATAAGGTATAACTTTGAAACTTTGTCCATTTTAAGCAGAGACCTGTGACCTCATGGAGAGTGTCAGGCAGTTGACTATTGTTCCCAGAAAGACAGGAGGCACTTTCCATTGCCCAAAGTGATGGTGTTCTCTGTAACCCATTCCTGCCACCCCATCTGCACCCTGGAAGTCCTAGTTTCAAACTAGGGCTAACTGGGTTTGTTTGAGACTCTCCAAAAAACAGACTCACTCAGAACCTAGGATTTTGCGCACACTCTCAGGAGATCAGCCCCCTCTGGGTATGAGTCTGCACGGCATGTGTTAGGCCATGACATACCTCTGGTAAGCTACTTATGATGAACAAAGCTCAATGGGTATTCATGCAGACTTTAGAAGCATGCATCTCTGATTTCTCAGGGATGAATAGCAAAGGGCAGAGGTGCGGCATCAGAATGTAGACAGAAGTTTCTAAGAAACTGTCAAATCATTTCCAAGGAGATGACACCATTTCATATTCCAGCCAGTACTGACTGAGGCACACTAGATGGGTACACCATCCCTCTGGCCACAGTGACCTTGAGGCTAAGAGGTCAAGAGGTGACCCAAAGCCCAGAATTTTGTTTTGTTTTGTTTTACTGCTTCTGTGAATCAAGGTGAACATATGCAGTCTGAGCAGTGGCAGCAGCCACCCCATGACCACGCTGGTGAGGTACGAGCTGTTCTCCAGCCTTGCTGCCACATGCTTGCTCCAACCAAAGTTCTCACATTGGCCAATCCAATTTCTTTGCAGTCATCCATCAGAACCAGAACATGATCAGAATCTGTATTTCCCAGGAGGCTGTGGGTGACACAGCAAGAGGCAATGCTGAGGGACAAGCACAGATGCAGTCCACTTCCTGCCAGGTCACAGCCTCCTTCCAGGTCTGCAGCTGAGGACTGTAGGAAGCATCCTTGTCCCTGCATGTACAGTGCTGCTGTGTCCTGTGATGAGGAGCAGTCTCTCACTTGGAGAAAGCCCCAGCTACTGATGCACAATTGGTACTTTTACATTCAGGCTTATATGCTGTGTTTTAAAATCATTGCCAGGCATAGTTGTGTATGGCTTTAATCCCAGCACCTGGAAGGCAGAGGCAGGTGGACTTCTGTGAGTTTAAGGCTAACCTGGTCTACAGAAAGAATTCCAGGACAGCCAGAGCTACATAGTAAAACCCTGTCTCTAAAAACCCAAAACAAAAAAATAAAAAATAAATAAAATCACAACCATATCCCCACTGTGATTAACTGTCGTTTAACAACAGGAGCCACCAACTGAATACACACCTGCTTCTGTAAATGGCATCTTGTTGGGACACACTGTGCCTGCATTTTGAAGTATGGATGGCTACTCCTTCACAGTGCCCACAGAACTACACAGTTGCATGTGATTCATGGGCTGACATACTTGCTATGTATGGAGCCTTTCAAGACCACCTGCCAGCCCCTGCTGAGACATCATCCTGAAGGCAGCACAGCCACACATGTGTCTACACATATTAACATTACCTGTCCCATTTCTAACATAGACACTATTTCCAATCATCAAGTGGAAACTTGTATGGCATCTGGTTATTTCCTACATGAACTCCTCCTACATGTGAGCTGTAAGCACCCCAGATGCCAGGGCTTATTCCCAAGAAGCCCACATGAGGTGACCACTGAAACACCCCATCAGCCCTGTTATACATAGGTCAAATACAACTCACAGGTGAACAATCTGGAAAATGCTCACTTGATAGCTTTCATGGGAAAGACTCACGCTTGTGGCACAGCACTCTGCTGACAAGAAAGCACAACCAGCAGAATACTATGCTGGCTTCTCCTCTCTTCCCTGCAAAAAGGAGACTGCTAAGACCCCAATGCACATTCTGCCTCACACAACAGGTACATTGCCAACAGGACCAGAACCAGCCAGAATGTCACCCACCTGGTAATCAGAGCCACTTTCAACACCTGTGGACATCCCAATAGGGATTACTGCTAGGGACACTAGGGACAAAACCCTGCCCCTGAGCTGAAGGCACAAAATTACAAGGGTGAGGGTACAGACATATTTTTCATCCAGTTAAAAGCTGCCCCCAGAGACAACCCATCCAGGCAGGAGGCTTATTCCATACTTCCTTTCTCCTTATAGATATCTCAGTTCCAGTTCATATAAACCTAGAGAATAACTATTTCCTAAGACACATCTTGTTCATTGTCTGATAACTGCCCATCCACAGGGTCTCTAAGGAGGGTGTGGTCCCCACCAGGCACAGGGCAACTCAGTGCTCCTTCAGTCCTTGCCATTTAGAGGTAGTGTTCCTACTTTCAGATAGGGAGACAGACTTGACAAACCACAATGATATGATCAGAGCCACAGGGTAGTGAGGTCAGACTCGAGCCAAAGCCTCCCCACCACATCACCTGTCAGAGAGGCCAGCTGACCCCAACTCACAGAAAGTGAAGGGACAGTCCACACTGAGGCCTTGTCACACACACAACTACACTTGTGTCCTCTGTCAACAAGGAAGATGACTCTGGGGAGAAGCCAGAGTGCAGAGAGCTGTCCATGTGAGAGATACATGACCCACCTTCCTCCACTCTCTGCCCTGGTAATACTTATCTCTGCGCTAAGGCGTTAGAAACCCAGAACAGATCACTTTATCAAAACAGTCCCTCAAATTCCCAATGCCCTCTTGTCCCACTCAGGATATGATCCCACACTGCCTGGGCCCCACCTAGTCTCACCTCCTCCCTGGCCAGAACACACATGTGTAACAATAAATCTTTAAGCCAGCCACCCAAGCTCTGCTGCCATGTGGGTGCCCAAATTAACACACAAAGACTTACATTAGGTACAATGCTGCTGGCCAATGACTAGGATTTCTTACTTGCTAGCTCAGTCTTAATTATCAGCTATAACTATTAATCTATATATAAAGACTTATCGGGGACACTGGCGGCAAGCATCTTCTCTTGCCGGGATCACATGGCAGGTCCACAGAGAAGAGAGGGGGAGGAGGAAGAGAGTGATTTCCTGCTTGTCCCTGCTTATATTCTGAGTCTGCCCACTATGTCACTTCCTGCCTGGATCACAAGACTTCTCTTTACTACATTTCCCAGAATCCTCCTCGACTCCTAATCCCGCATAAATTGCTTCCCTATTGACCTACAGTACTTTATTTATCAACCAATAAGACAAAACATATACACAGAAGGACCTCCCCATCACACATGCTGCCCCATCCCTATGTGACAGATTCTTTGCCGTCTAAGCAGCTAAACATGCCTCAAAAATCACACCTCCCTGCCTCAGTGTCTCCCTCTGAACTCATTATTTCTTCTTCTGAGACCCACTGGCTCCAATCACAGGCCAGGCAACTCTTAACTTGACAGTTTCTGTGAATAAAGCTTGAAGGAACATGGCTGCATGCAACACACACCAATTCCTTGGCTGCTGTAGTGCAGAAAAGAGGGCTGCACAGCTGAAGCAGGCCTACAACAATGACCCAGATGGCACCTTGGGATCAAGTCTGATAACTGCCATTCAGATGCCTGTGGCCAGTGGCAACCCTTTTACCATCCCACACCCCTCGACAGTCTCCATTCTCCCTCTGCAGTCTCAGGGTATTGCTTCTGCATTGATCACTCATACCTCTTCATCATCCATGACAACCCATTCTGGGGATCAAGGTTACTGACTATATAATCTACACTGTACCAAACATGGCATTAAAATAGTCAGGACCAGACTATGTCCCCAAACATCTGCACGGCCCTCCCTCAAGTCCTAGCTCAAATGTCACATCTCAGTGAGGCCCATGAAGACCACATAAGTAGCACCCTGACCTCCTTCTTATCCTGCCCAACACCCATCAATCACCTCTGTCAACTTCCCCTACCCAATGTACTTTCATCTCTTTCCATCACAATGTAAGCTCTCCCTTTTGGCTCACAGATATCCCCAAGGGCTTAAAACATTGTACCCCATACAGACACTCAGCAAATGCTTGTTGAATGGATGGATGATGCCAGCACAATACAACCCAAAGAAGGGTGACACTGTATTAGAGTCTCTAGGAAAGACTAAGCACAATTTCCTGGCTTGGTTTGATTGTGATAGTAGATGATGGAAAACTAGACAGAGCCTGGAGATGTGCAGGAAGTAAGTCCAAGCTGGGCAAAGACTAAAACAGAGCCTGGCAGATGAAAGGCTTAGTGATGCATTCAACAGCCAGAGTGAAGGGCCCAGGCCCAGTCTGCAGTTCTGGACAGTGGAGTCACCAGAGTAGTCAGCAGAGACAGTGTAGACAGCCACACACAAATGGTGCCAGCATACTTAGGGAAAAGAATGAGCACTCTCAGGAAATTTCCTGCTCCAAGAATATAAACTTAACTTAATGAAACAAAAATTCTAAAAAGCAAGAATGCCATCATAAAAGGCCCACCCATTCTCCTGCCATTCCCTTCCTACAGGAAAAACACATGTGCAAGTGGAGGCCTCTTGATAATTAAGCAAGACTAGAAATTATGCAAATGAAATACATTCAAGTATGCAATGAATTTTAAATGACAGAACTACAGAAGACTTAATTGCTGTATTAGCATGCTATAAAAACACTAATCATAAATGTAAAACAATGCATGCAGATACTTAAATCCAAACTGTCCTAGTGACACAAAAATCAATGTGTTCCCTCCCACTGTGTTCATATGCAAACCGACTGCAACACACTGAAAGAAGATGCGTTGATCCTGGGTCTCACTGTCATTTTTAGCCAATATACTCACTAGCATAAATGTTCAGTGTTTAATTAGTTTTTGTTCACTTTCTGAAATAGTTACTTTAAAAAAAAAAAGCCAAGAATATGATTCTCTTTGGGACTAATTTTGAAAAAGGTCCTATGCTGCTTGCATGCAATTTAAAAGTTAAATATTATCACTGCTGTTTAATGGGGTGCTCTGGCTCAGCACTCTTGCTACTTCTTCAGAACAAGAGCCACATACCCAGATTTCTCCTCTAAAACAGAATTTCCTCTCATTAATTAAACTGACACTTGTCCATGAACACTAGACTTGTGCTAATGGCAAACCATATGCATGCTGGGGGAAAGTCACTAGTGGGCCAGACCTTGAACTAGGTTCATAATCTAGTCCCCACTCACCCACCACCACCCAGCCCAGACTCCTAGTCCAAGTGTCTCAGATCCAGTGAGCAACTACTTTTACTGGGGCAACTTTCAGAGACCAACTTCCCAACTGGTTCATGAGCATCTTGGTCCTGTCTTGCATGATTCCTTGAGCCCTAGAACATAGGGATTTTACCTGGATGCACCACCAAGTCCAGGTATGAGCACTGCCCAACCCCCTGGGTGACAGTAAAATGCAGCCAGATGGAAAGAGACCACAGGTCAGGAGTCCATACTCACTGAGCACGCTCTGCTCTTGCTATTTACAGTCAGGTGCTCCAGGGACACTCTGACTCACAGATACCAGGTTCAGTGCATTTGTGATACTTTTGTCCAACCTGGATTGGTTGCTGAGATCCCAGCAACCAGAACCTGGACAGCTTCCAGGGCAGTCACAATGGAAGCCATGTTAATCAGAGCTATTCAGAGACAGTATAAAGGGCAAGTTGGACAAGAGAGAGTCTTCTCTATCTCCACCACCCCCTCAAATACCCTGTGACTGACCGACATGCCCCTCAGACCTTTATTACAGAAAACATACTATGCTGGCTAATTTTATGTCAACTTGACACAGGTTAGAGTCATTTGAGAAGAGGGAGCTTCAGTTGAGAAAATGTCTCCATAAGAGGCTACAGGCAACCTGTAGAGCACTTTCTTAGTGATTGATAGGAGATAGCCCAGCCCATTGTAGGTATGGCTAGCCCTGTGCCGGTGGCACTGGGTTCTACAAGAAAACAGGCTAAGTAAGCCAGTAAGCAGCACCCTTCTGTGGCCTCTGAATCAGCTTGTCTCCCAGTCCTTAACCTTTTTAATTCGTGTCCTTATTTCCTTCAGTGATGGACTATGATGTGGAAGCATAAGCCAAATAAACCTTTTCCACCCTGACTTGCTTTTGGTCGTGTTTCATTACAGCAATAGTAACCCAAACTAAGACACATACTGAGGCTGGCAGCATCTGCAAGTAGCCATCAAACACAAAAGTCATTCTCAGGCAAGTTCCAGGGTCCAGCTAGTTCAGCTGAGAAAGAACCAATTCCTACCCTACCTGGGTACTCCATGTCGGACCAGCATCCCAGCTAAGCGGCTTCCTCTCCCATGCAGGTCCTGCACTGGCAGGCAGCAGGTTGCACAGAAACAGCATCTCAGAGCCAAGTGCTTGGAAAAGTCAATGCCATGTGGGGCGGTTTGAACAGGTATGGCCCCCATAAACTCACATGTTTGAATGCTTGGTCCATAGGGAGTGGCACTATTAAAAGGTATGGCCTTATTGTAGTAGGTGTGGCCTTAGAGGAAGTGTGTCACTATGGGAGTGGGCTTTGAGGTCTCCTATGCTCAAGCTATGCAGTGTGACAGTTGCTTCTGTTGTGGATGTGCAACTCTTAGCTCTTTCTCCAACACCATGTCGGCTTGCACTCTCATGTCCCACCATGATAATACACTAAACCTCTGAAACTGAAAGCCAGCCACAGTTAAATGTTTTCCTTTATAAGCATTACAATGGTCATGGTGTCTCTTCACAGCAATAGAAAGCCCTGAAGAAGAGCCAGTCTCTCTACCTGCTCTAGTGGCCAGACTCCATCCATACACGTTTAGCCTTGGCCATTGACTTCTTCCCAACCCTTCCCAACTCAAACCCCTCCCAGCTTCCCTGCCAGACATGGCTCAGAATTACTTGGTAACAGTCACCTGCTCATTCTCTGGGAAAACACATTTTCTAAAGAAATCTGAGTATGCCTTGTCCTGCACTCACCAAGCATTCAATAAAGAAGCAATGGAGGCTCAGAAACAGGGTCCTGCGGAAATGACTCCTTTTCTATGCTGTAAGCCCCAGGCCTGTGCTACATAGTAACTTATGAGTAAGCATTCTCTCTGTGTTGTGCAGAACCTAGGAGGGCTGGGACTTAGTCTCAGGCATGCCCTGTCCTTTTCCAGCACCAAACACAGTGCCTGAAACAGAGTTTAGTCAGTCTCCATCAATAACTAGATATACTGACCAATGATTTTCCAGGTTATTTGTTGTGGAATATTAATTTAAGATGACTTATATTCATTTATGCCGTGGAATATTTGCTTAATAATGCAAAGATGTATTGCGTTCTTTTATGTTGCATTTGTTTAACTCTGTGAAGCTGTGTTACTATGCATGCCCAAAACACCTGATTGGTCTAATAAAGAGCTGAATGGCCAATGGCTAGGCAGGAGAAGGATAGGTGGGGCGGCCAGGCAGAGAGGATAAATGGAAGGAAAGAATGAGAAGAAGGAGTGAGAAAGGAAAAGGAGAGAGAACACCAAGGGCCAGCTACACAGCAAGCCACTAAGTAAAAAGAAAGAAAGGTATATAGAATAGAGAAAAGTAAAAGCCCGGAGGCAAAAGGTAGATGAGAAAATTTAGGTTAAGAAAAGCTGGCTAGAAACAAGCCAAGCTAAGGCCAGGCATTCATAAGAAAGAATAAGCTTCCATGTAATTATTTGGGAGCTGGAAGGTGGGCCCCACAAAGAGTAAAGAGCAAAGGAGTTTTTAAAAAAATCCAACTACAGTTGTTCTCCTTCCAGAAGCAGCTGCACACCCCTGGCTCAAGGACTTCAGGATGAGGGCCATGTTACCTTGGTGTCAACTGTACATGCTGTCCTCTGATCCTGGCCCTCTGCCCTGCCTTCCTACAGAGGTCTGAAGGGGAGCACTTGCCTAGTTTGTGCTACTGACCTGCCACACCCCTACTTCATCCATTTACCTTATGATCTCCCCAACTCCCTCATCCAAATAGCTCCAGAGATGCTATGTGAGCATGCATCTGTGCCAAGGACCCTTGCCTGGCATCCTCACTAGTTATACTCTCCCTTGGAGCTACTCTTGGTAAAGCGCAGATGTGCTCACTAATCTGGCATTTACCTTCTCATCTGTCAGTTCAGGCCTGAGAAATGCCCTAGTCCTCCTGCCCTCCCTGTGCACTTGCAATGCCTTAGAGACACACTGTAAAGCCTCCCCTCACAAAACCAACCCTAGGAACTGGCCACCCCATAGTACCATCCCAACCCCTCCTTTTAGCCCTGAACATCTCATAGGTATACTGTGCCAAACTGTGCTGAACATATCCTGCTGCATGTCTGAGCCCCTGACCTCTTCCTAGAAGAATCTAGGTCTATCTTAGTTAAGGTTTTTATTGCTGTGAAGAGACACCATGACCATGGCAACTCTTAAAAGGAAAATATTTAATTGAGGAGGTTCGCTTACAATTTCAGAGATTCAGTCTATTATCATTACAGAAAGGAGCAAAATGGCCATGCCAGGAGATATGGTGCTGCAGCTGGGAGTCCTACACCTTGCAGGTAACAGAAAGTCAACTGAACAGTCACACTGAGGGTAACTTGAGCAAAAGAAACCTCAAAGTCTGCTCCCACAGTGGCACACTTCCTCCAACAAGGCCACATCTCCTAATAATGTCACTTCCTTTGAGGGCTATTTTTCTTTCAAGCTACAATAGGGTCTCCATAGCCTTTACTGTTTCTAGGCAGGCACCCAAAAGATTTTCTTTGGTTTACACTGCCAGCACTCCTGTGTACGCAATCCCAGGTCCACATCAATAGGGTGGAGCTGCCCATCACTCACCCCATCTCAACCTTTGCTGTTCCTCTGATGCTCTGTGCCCACTGACATGGCAATCACTATGCAGTTAAGCAGATCAGGGAACTGCAGCTATGACTTCCACAGGTACAGATGTGAAGGAAAGAGCAGGTGCAAAAGCCTCTCAAGAGACTTTCCACTTAGACCAGCCCATGCTTGATGAACACAAATCTATGACAGAGGGGCTTCCAGGCATTTACATCATAACTTCCTACAAACCAATCAACAGTGTATAACTCTCTTAGAGGACATTTAGAAATGTGGTTATAAACACTTGAAAACCACAAAATACAGCACAAGTGATCGCAGCAGGTCTAGCCTTAATTGCAAGAGATATTTAATCAATAAATATTTGCTGTTTGGAGCTGCATCTGCATTTAGGATTACGAGGTACTGAACTGAAAATTTATTACAACTCATTAGCACAAGTCTTTTAAACACTGAAAGTCAAACTCAATTTAGAGTAGGGGCCTATAGTTCCCAGTGACTGATCTTCAAAAATAAAACAAAAGGAAAAGAGAAGAAAACTGTCAATAAACTATTCTTGCTTCCAATCTTAAGCCAGGGTTAAGTAGGTGAGGGCATTCAGCCAACCACCAACAACCGCTAAACTCTTTCAGAAGGGTTTTTGGACTGGCAGCTTGGGGTTCAGGGAACTGACCCCCACTCTCTATTGTAAAAACAAGCTATTTCCAAAACCTCCTGTTCTCTTCCTTTTACTGTCTTCCTTCTTCCTCTTCTTCCTCCTCCTCTTTCCTCTCTTCCTCTTCCTTTTCCTGCTCTTCTTCCCCCTTTTTCTCTTTTTCTTCCTCTTTCTCTTTGTCCTCTTCCTCTTGTTCTTATTCAATAACAGCATTACCAATACCCATTTCCTCTGAACTATATGGTTTTCTATACTGTAAGCTCCTGAGTCATGAGCCTGCATATAGTGATTCTTTACTGGTAGAAGTTGGAGGGAACTAACACAGCTGTCACGAGCTGTTGCTTGTCCTCACTTTCTGTCAGACTTGCCAAACCAATCTTGAAATAAGCTAAAACTAGACAATGCCATCTTGGCCACAGCAAAGTCCTGTGTCATTATGCAGCCAAGATAGACAAGTGTACAGCCATGGCCAGCAAGTCATGCTCCTCCAGCCAGGTAACAGGCCACTGTACATACAGGAGAAAATAACTAGGCTGAGCCTTGGCATGCAGACTTACTGAGAGAAGCTTCCATGTCATTGGACGAACTGGCTTTGGGATTCCAGACCAGCTCAGCTTCCGTAATTCTTCTATTGGAAGAAAAAAAACAGAACAGAGAAAATCAGGGTTAGAAATGGTTCTAAAGCATCTTACCATATCCCATCAGTGTCCCTGGGGGTCAGGGAGCCCCACAAATGGAATCTAAGTAAGCCTAAATTATAAACATTTCAGAGAGTAACTGTCCTCAGTACACAAAAGATAATGAGTCACCACTCTATTAATGCAAAGCAGAGCATTGCCTGGTTTTTGTTTTGTTTTATAAGGCTTAGATAGGATATGTCTGTCAAAGGCAGCCAGGTATCTCTGATGCCACCTTGGGACAGGTGAGGTCCTTCCTCCCTACGACAGTGGCATCAAGGGCACCAGCTCCCTCCCCTCCCACTATCTCAGTGTCTCCTTGAACCCACAATGCTAAGTCTCCATTTGACATCTTAGCTGGCCCTCTTTCTCTCTCCCACTCCATCCCACTCACTGCTTTTTAATACCCATCCAAGACATCTTCTGGGCACTGGTCTCAGGGAGGTAAGCTTGTCTTCATGAAGCACTGACAAAAGTGAGCCACACAATACACATCTAGGATAAGAGAGCTTCACAGTGGACAAACACAAGGCCGGGTGTCTTTACAAATACCACCAAGGAGCAGAACCAAAGAAGGATTGGCCAATGAGAGAGGTGCCTACAACCAAGGTGGTGAGTGAATGGCCAGTGGGGAAGGACAGTAGACCCTGATTCTGCCTATCACTGATCTCCTGGGTGACTAGAGGGCTCATGTGGGTATGTAGGGACATCTACACACTCCAGTTCCAGCAAGACAAAGGCAATTTTTGCTTCCTTTGCTTCTGTTAGAAATCTACTATTAGACTCTTCTAACAGCTTGGAGCTCATGATTAATACCAGGAATAAGAGAAGTGATTACAAAGAAGACTTTGGTAATACAATCAACAAAATGCAAAGTCCTGACATCTAATCTTTTTCCAATTACTAAAGTCTAAGTAAAATAAGTAGAGAGTAATTGGGCGACAACACCAGCAATAACCTGCATTCACAGGGACCTCAGAAAACATCAAATCTCCCCCAGCGCCCCAAGGATGCCATGGAGAATGGAGGTCTAATAACTAAATGCTGATAACTTTTGCTTACCAGGCTCACAGTACCTCTCCCTCCTCCTTGCTGCACTGGTTTCTGGCTGTGATTTATGAAAAAAGCACTGAGAAAACACACTGGTTAATGTTCTCTGACCCCATCTCCATGAAGAAGAAAAAAAGTTCAAAGTCAAAAATCTTGAATATACAGCATGAGATGAAGTTCTCGTTTTTTGTCAAAGCTCAGTGTTTAAAAAGAGCTTTGCATACATTGTCTCACAGGCTCCTCAAAGCAGCTTGGATTAAGCAGGCCTGTGAGCCCTGTCCATGGATGAAAACTGGTTTCAGAGAGGTTAAGTAACTTGGCCTTTAATGCCAGGTTCTTTTCACTGTATTAACTCCTATTCTTAAAGACTTAGTAACACCCTCAAATACCACTTACAAATACAGAGATCCCAAAGAAAGTCTTAAGAGGTACAAACACGTCAGTATATCTGAAGAATAGTATCTATCACAAGATTCACTCCAAGGGTGCAGAAATGGGTGTGAAGAATCTACTGATGGGGAAAAGCCACACTCCACAATGACAGATGCCACAAACATACTTCCCTCTCTAGCAGAATGTCATCTAAGGAAAGTACCCACAATTCCCTGAGATCAACACTGACATGCTGAGGTGTGATGAGCAGCCAGTCAAGTAGACCCCACTCAGATAATGCAGAGCAAAGCCCCCCTGCCCCCCCCATGGTCATGTGCAATGGGGCTGGGTTCCATCCTTTTTTCTGAGACAGGGTTTCTCTGTATTGCTTTGGAGGTTGTCCTGGAACTGCTCTGTAGACCACACTGGCCTTGAACTCACAGAGATCCACCTGTCTCTGCCTCCCAAGTGCTGGGATTAAAGGCATGAGCCACCAATGCTCAGCATGGGGTTCCATCTTAGATACCGGGAGAACAGCACAACTGCTCAGGACTCTAGGAGAGTCCTCGCTCTTAAGAAATCCTTGGAAACAAGCCTCTTTCTCCCTCTGACCATAGCCCAGTTAGACATGAGATATGATCGTTATAACCATCGATCTGAGCAGCCTGCAGCCAGCTGAAGAAGAACAAGCAAGAACCAAGCAGGAGATGCAGGTTCACACTAAGCAGGATGGGCAGTGCACAAACTTGCCAGAGCCAACAGGTTTTCCCTGTGTAATAGGGAAGCAAATACTGTGAAGGGTGTGAGCCTAAAAACTGTGCAGGCCATGTAAGGAAACTAACTGGCAGGCTTCCCTTAAAGATGAGCATGGAGAGAGGCAGGTGCCAGGCTCGACAAAGTTTAAGGTATAGTTCCACTGGGCTAGACAGGCAGCCAAAGGTAAAGAAATCAAGGCCATGAGCAACAACAAATATGGCCTGTGCCTAGCACTGGGAAGGGGTCACCTCCCAGGAAAGCAAATATCAAGCCATAACTGGTAGTATTTAGGCATTTGTACTGACCTACCTTTGGAGTTCTGACAAGATACGCCCTCATCTGCTGCCACTAAGAGCACCACCTGTGCCTATTCATTATGTTCCCTTTTAAAAGGGCCCTGCCTACCTCCCATCTCTCTCTCTCTCTCTCTCTCTCTCTCTCTCTCTCTCTCTCTCTCTTCTCTCCCTCTCCCCTCTCCCCTCCCCTCCTTCCCCTCCCTCCCCCATCTCTTTTCCTCTCTCCTGTTGCTCCTATCCTCAGAGGTTAGTCTCCCCCGTCTCCTCCTTACCCTGTTACGATAAATCTTTCCGCCAAAAGCCACCTGAGCCCCACCAACATGTGTGAGCTTTACGCCAGCCCTCTCCCCCCCCCCCCGGCCTGAGTTAGGCGCAGAATATGCAGAAACTTGTATTAGGTTCAAAGCTGCTTGGCCAATGACTAGGACTTCTCTCATCTGCTAGCTGAGTCTTAATTATCATAAATCTATATATGTTATAAGACTTATCTTATCGGATGCCTTATTGGCATCCCTCCTTGCCAGTGGCTCACATCCTGCCGCTGGAGGAGGAGGGGAAAAAAGGACCCTTCCTGTTTCTCCTTCACTTAAATATGAGTCTCCTTGCTATGTCATTTCCTGTCTGGATCATCACTTCTCTACTACATTTCCCAGAATCCTCTTTGACTCTTAGTCCTGCCTAACTTGCCATTTCATCGGGCAAACAGTATTTTATTCAACAGTCAATAAGATAAACATACACAGTACATTCCCAATCATTACCCCTTTTTACAATCCCTTTCCCCTAATAAAAACCCCTCGGTTTTTCACATGGCATCTTTCTCTCACGTGCTGCTTTTTAAAATTACAACAATAACCACTCAACAGAAAGGGCCAGAAGCGATAGGAAACTAAGCACGGAATGTTACATCTGGAGGTCAGGCCAGTTCCACAGAGAACATGAAAACTGACAAATTTTGAGTCAAGAAGAGCCTGGCCTTGTGTGGACAACAGACTTGAGGGTCAAGAGTGAACACAGGGAAACTGAGGAAGCTCAGTATACAGCACAGCAGGAAAGAAAAGCAAGGACCACAGAGAGATGCTTAATAAGAGCAAGACAAATCAAAACACATTGGATAGATAAGTGAGTTTCAAACTGAAAAACTCTCTCTCTCTCTCTCTCTCTCTCTCTCTCACACACACACACACACACACACACACACACACACACACACACAAAATGTAATTTTAATACAAAGAGAATTAAAATTGCAATGGGCTCTGTTGGATGTATCCTAAAATTTTTCGAGCTCATCTTAAAGAGCAAGGCTCTAAGAGCCAACAAAATTCTCAAAAGCAATTAACCGTAGGGCTGGGGATATGACTGTCTTTAAAGTGATTGCCACACAAGCCTCAGGACCTGAATTCCAATCCAAGCACCCACATATCTATACAGTAGCACATGTTGGAATCCCAGCATGCTGGGCAGGAGTCATAGCCAGGAGGATCCCTGAGCCTGAACCTGAGCCTTGCTGGCCAGCTAGTCTAGACAAATACTCTGAATTCAGTGAGGGACCCTGCATCAGAAAATAAGTGGAGAAAATTTGAGGAAGAAACACGACATCAAACTCTGGCCTCTATGCACATGTGCACAGACACACAAGACATGCACACCACACACCACACACCACACACCACACACCACACACCACACACCACACACCACAAACCACACACCACACACCACACACCACACACCACACACCACACACCACACACCACACACCACACACCACACGATATGTAAAATAAAGAATGTGAGACTGGAGAGATGGCTCAGGGGTTACTGTTGCTCTTCCAGAGGACTTGAGTTCAATTCCCAGCAACCACATCAAGTGGCTCACAACCATCTGGAACTCCAGCTCCAGAGAATCTGATGCCTCTGGCCCCTGTGGGCACCAGCACTCATATGCACACACCCACATGCAGACAGAAACCTCCACATAGCTTAAAATAATAAAAATAAAATACCTTTTTAAAAAATAAAGCCTGTGAAGAGATTTGCAGTAATAGTTAAGAACATCTAAGACAGGGTTACAAGAAGACAGGAGCCTTCTGTGAGAGACAAAGGGAAAGAGACCCATGAGGCAGGCAAAATCAAAACTGGGAACACATGAGCACTGAGATGTGATAAAATGGCATTCACACAACCCTGCACCTATTTCTAGAAGAGATTCTGTGTCTCACCACAAAACTAAGTCTGAATGATAACAGACCTAACTAAGTGTAGCCTGGCTGCATGTTTCTGTGTGTAAAAGGAAACACTGAGGCACAGAAGGAAAACAGCCTTCTGCTATATTTTATGGGGAAAGGCCTTCCAAAATAAAACATGCATCTCAGTCACTACAAATAAAAAGATTAATAAGTTAAGTACACAAGTTGGGATGTAACTATACAGTGTAAGGGAGTAGATTGTTAAAACAGCAAATGCAGGCTTGACAGTTTCATGTAGCATATAAAAAGGTTCCCACTACTCATACATAAAGAACACACACAGAAGTTAAAAGACAAACTGCCCACAGAAAAATGAAGATCCCAGAATAAATGGCAGTGGCTACCCAAAAGCAGAACATCTGTGATGTGACCAAACGACTACACATTAAAGTAAGAAATCCTCCAACATAAGGTTGGATTAAATTGTAAATGAACAATGACACCCAATACTGAAAAGACTGGGTACACAGCTGCTCTCTGGAAGTTTGCTGTTAGTATAAACTGGGGTAATTTTTACTTGATCAGATTTTTTAAAAACCTCTGAACAGCCACTTTACTGAGGAAGCCTACAGTGTTATATCCTTGACCATGCAAGGGCTATGCCTGAGGTCTTCATAGCAGATAGTACTGTGGGAGAATCACCAGAAGTAAGCAATGTGTCCATTGGTAGAGACATGACTCCACACCTAGGAATACAAACTACCACAGGGAAGATCAGATCCCTGTTTGTGTGGACATGGAATAAGCCTATCTAAGCAAATGTGAAAGAGGTTTACAGACCAGAGCACAGCACAGCACAGCTGGTGTTGGGAGGGTTGGGGCACCAGTCAGGCCAGTAGAAGACTCCCATTATAAGGAGGCACTACTGGTATCTGCAAGGTTGCAAACTTCCTGCAGCTCGGACACCTTCATCCCCAGTTTTTTAGAATTAACACACATTCACTGCACAAAGTGGTATGTTTTGTTATGTTCCCATGTAAGTACTTCATGGTCTTTGACCATATTACCCCCACACTGCCCTTTTCTGATCTCTCCCCCTCCCTGCTGGCCTCCCTCCTCTTCCCCAAAATTACCCTTTCTACTTCACATTGACCAAATTCCGCTGTGGGTTCATCCTCAGTCTTCAGCATCATTCCTCTGTCGAAGGGCATCAAGGCTACTGTGAACAGGGCTACAATGGACATGGACTTGCAGGTACCTATAGTAAGCTGACTTAGATGCCTTCAGGTTCATACTCAGGTATGGCGGGCCAACATGCTAGTTCCACTTTAAATTTTCAGAAGAACTTCCACTCATCTACAGGGGCTGCATTAATTTGCCTTCACACCAACAATGTATGAGGCAAACTGCAGCTAGCCAGACCCAGCCAAGTCCTGTCAGATCTACAATACCTGACAGCATCCATCACCACTTACTTCCCTCCTCTGGAGAGACAACCTGGATAACTGCCTGCAGGGCAATGTCCTGAGCACCTGCCTCCTCTCCAGGAAGTAGAATTTTCCCTAAGAAGGTTCTCCAAGGTGCTGTGCTATACTGCACATCCCCCAACAACAGACCGAAGTTCCAGTGTCTGCATATCCTGGTCAAGATTCACTGCGGTTGGGCTTTTCCATTTCAGCCATTATAGGACTGTTAAATGGCATCTGCTGTGATTTAATCAGTTCTATGATGACTGATCACCCTGAGCACTGTGCAGACTCTCATGTTGGGGCCACTTATGAACCTTTTGTGAAGTCTGACATCTACCCATCTCTTACCGGGTGCTTCAATGTTTCATTGTTGATTTGGAAGTCTGTTTCTTCTAATCCCTGGCTTTCATCTGACTGTGAGTCACATGTTCACATCTCACTGCATGCTGGTTACCTTGTTGAATGCTTAATGTGCTGGGATCAATCAATGCCTCTGTAATATAGCACCATGTCTGTTTCGGTCAACATGACCGCATCCTCCAGAGGGCTGGAGGCACAGGCTCCTGAGTCAGGCTCTGTACTCCCTCCCTCCAGCGTTCAGTTCTAAACTCTCTGCTTAGGCCAGTGCTAACTATCTCCAGCTATCTCAGGAAATCTCACCCCACTCCTGAAATAAGCCATGCTGGACCAGGGACTTTGGGGTATCCTCTGCAGATATCTGGGGCTCTTTTCCTCACACTAGCTTCCTCCTCCCCAGCACTGGAAACCTGCAGTATGCCTCAGTCTCCCAAACTCCCATTCCCAATTTCTCAATTCAACAAGATGCCAGCAGATAAATTTAAGTTTCCCTACCTCCATGGTAGCCTGGAAACTGTCTCAACTGTACCCACAGCAGCTGCATAGCCAGTCACCTGCTCACTGCCTTCTCTCAGGCCACAGCTCAGCACACTCTGATGCCCATCCAAGCATGGCCACCCACACAGTGGCCTAGTGTTCAGTCTACAACATAGAAGCCTTTGGCACTTACTACCCTAAGGTTAAGCGAAAATCAGTTTGCTAACATTTTCAGATGAGATCAGCATGTTTAGGGTGTTATAGCCATAGATTGCTAACATTCTCAAAGAATTTTTGTCATTGAGGTTAGTTGCACCCCAAAATGAAATGATATCAGGTTTCTGGGCAGCCTCTCTGGCAGATGTTCCTCAGGCAGGCTCAAGCGGAACTGGGACCTGGTGGAAAGAAGTGGACACACTGTGTCTAGGAAAAGGCAGCAGTGGTCTGAGAAAGGCTTTCTAGAAGATGCTAGCCATTACTTGGCCCAGAAGAACGATGCAAAGGTATATAGAAGGGGTGGGGTAAGACAAGCCTGGAAATCCACTGGCCAGTCCACTTCAGTGCTGAAACATCTCATATCACAGAAAATTAAATAGCATGGCTCCTTTGGTTCCTGGAACAGTTTTAAAACTCCACTACAGGGCTCAGATTGATCACAATTACAATAAATACAATGGCAAAAGTACTAGAGTCTAGCTGCCCAGACACATACTACAATAGTTCATCCTGGAGTGCCATTAGCCTCAATGCTTGAGTAGTTATGTACCTAACATGGTCACCTACAGAAACAAGCATGAAGAAAGACATGTACCCCTACCACACTTGGTAACTATCTTAGGGTTACTATTCCTACAATGAAACAACATGGCCAAGAGCAAGTTGGGGGAAAGGGTTTATTTGACTTACACGTCCATATCCACTGTTCATCATCAAAAGAAGTCAGGATAGGAACTCAAACAGGGCAGGAACCTACCTGGAAGCAGAAGCTGATGCAGAGACCGTGGAGGGGTGCTGCGTACTGGCTTGCTCAGCCTGTTTTCTTATTGAACCCAGAACCACCAACAAAGGAGTGATGCCACCCACAAATGATGTGGCCCTCTCACATCAATCACTAACTGAGAAAATGCCATACAGGGTTGCCTGCAGCCCAATCTTATGGAGGCATTTTCTCAACTGAAGTTCCTATCTCTCAAATCACTCTTCCCTGAATCAAGCTGACACAAAACTAGCCAGCACAATAACGCACTGTATTCATTACTATGACAGTCCCTGGCAAAAGCAGTGTAAGGAAGGAAGATTTTACTCTGGCTCACAGTTTGAGGGCACAGTCTATCATGGCAGAGAACTCATGATGGCAGGAGAAAGCCATGGCTGGTCACACTGATTCAATAAGCAGAAAGAGATGAATGCTGGGGCTCAGCTCACTTTCTCCTTTTTATTCAGTCTAGGACTCTAGCCCATGGACAGATGCCACCCATTGAGGGTTGATCTTTTCATCTCAATTAACTGTCTCGATACCCCTTCTTGAGCACACCCAGAGGTTTGTCCCCTAGGTGATCCTAAATCCTGTTGAATTGACAATATTAACCATCAAATACAGTATTTTGACATATTGTATCTTTCCTCTTCTTGGAAAAGCCTGGTTCATCTTTGAACTGCCATCTCCAGCAAAGTCTCCCAAGACCTTTCCTGTCACTTTGGAGATCAGCCCAGCCTGGACTATTAGCTCTGTAACCCCCTTGGACCCAGGATTTCAGACCCTGCAACACTGGGTCCATAAATGTGGGCGATACCTAACCTGTGTCCTGTGCTAGCTGGCCACAAAGAGGCTCTTCTTCTGCAGGAGGACAGACAATAGCAGGGTCAGTGCTTTGTGTCACAAATCATGGTGACTCGAGTGTAAATCTCTAGAAGCATGCCAGTCTGTCCTGCTTGCTGGCACCTGCCAGGCAGGTGCTCCAGAAAGATTTCTCTGTCCTATGCTATTGTTCTAATTGATGTTTTTCTGCTTTGAACAGTTCCATGAAGTTTGTTTTTAATAAAGTACACAGAACATACCTTAACAGTAGGGAACAATCTTACTAAAACAAGGCCCTTTGGGGCCACATGAGCAAACAGTTCCTGTGTCACCCTGCCTCTCCTCAGCCTGCTATCAAGGATGTTAAGGCCATCTCTTCCAAGTTCTGGAAACATATCCCTCTGCTGTCATTGCTAAGAGCCTCCTCTCTGTCTGTTCTTCTTCTGTATCAGTGAAGGAGGCATCTAGAAGGAATCCAGGTGAGAACACCATAGGATTGCCTGCTCTAACTGCTGAACACCAGCCTGTGACACTGGACCCAGCTTGGTGCTACCCAAGCGACACATAGGTCACAGCTGTTGGAACAGGAAGCATGCACCACATGACCTACAACCTGATGGCCCAAAGCCAGCTTCCCTGCTGCGCCAACCTTGTAGTCCCATCCTCACAGTGGCCAACCTGAACACAGAGTACTACTAAATGTCAGGAGCTTGGATAAGAGCTGCCCAGTAGTTCTGAGATTGAGTGTGTGCCCAGCATACATAAAGCTTGAGATGTGACCCCTGTACAGAAAAGAAAAAAAAAAATTGAGCAAACAGCAAAGGTGTCAATTATGGGCAGACACGTTGCCCAATCAAAAATGAAAAGAATATGAAGAGGCATTTATCCGTGGAAATACAAAGACAGCCAAAACAGCGCATGAAGAGACACTCAAAATCACACTGACAGAAGGCGCCACTTTACATGCAATAGCTAAAATTTCCAAATTCAGGAAACTCTGAACCCTCTCACACTATTGGTGAGTGTGAAAGTGGCACAATAGAAAACAGTCTGCCAGTCTCAACACATTAGACACCCCTCAATACCTATCCAAGAGTGCTGAAAACAAGTCTTACAGAAATGTGCATCTGAACACTCTCAGCAGAGCTGTTCACTGGACACAAGGCAGAAACATCCAAATGTCCATCAGAAGATGAATGGACACACAGACTGCAGCCTGCATACCACACGAGTCTGCTTTCCACTGTGGCAACTGCTAAGACCAGCCTCTAAGAGTCACCGTGGCTCAAGCCAACTGTTTCAGGCCACGGTTTGTTGGCCCTGACACTTTGGACCTTGTAACAAGGCAGCAGGTTGTGACAGAACTGTTCACCTCACAGCCAGGATGAGAGAGAGGAAAAGGAAAGAGCTGGAATCATCACATTCCCCTGGAGGGCATAACCTCCATTGACCATGAGACCCAGTAGACACCATCTCTTAACCATTCTGAGACACCCTCCCCCATATGTACCACAGGCTGAGAGAACCAAACATTTAACACAGGGACCTTTGGAAGACGCATAGTACAATGGAATATTATTCAACCAAACAAATAAATTAACAGAGGCTGAATGCTGCAATGTGGATAAACTTTGGAAAGAACCTGCTAGGTGAAAGAAACCAATCTGGCAAAGGCCATCTACTTAGGGTTTCATTCATGAAAAAGCTCACAAATTCAGACCAGAGGTAGAACAGTGGCTGCCTAACTGAGGGAAGAAGAGGCAGGAAAATGGGGAATGACACTCAGGAGCACACAGTCCCTTGGGAAGTGGTGAAAATGTTCCAAGAGTGACTTCAATGACTGCACAGCTCTGCACACACACTGAAGACCACTAAACTGCACACTTCAAATTGAAGATTCTTTGTATGTTATCTACCCCTTGAACCACACCACCTTCTCAGGAAGGTGGAGCTGGAAGATGGAAGCTTTGCAATAGAGGGTACAAGGCCAGGCTTTGGCAAGCAGCTTTTGTTCCAGACAGAGGAGGGATGCCCCTGCATGGGGGACAGAGCAATCTGGATCTGGATGGGGCTAGCCACAAGATGAACAACCAGTACAGAGTACCAAGAAGAACTCAGGGACCACTCCACTATTCACCAAGTAAAAGGCAGATGGAAGTGACACTGAGCGGATCTCTGTGGAGATCCCACATGCCAGTTCATCTAAAATGTTGCCACTCCTGGACAAGTAGCTTTGTTCCTAGGACTCTGGACTCAGCCACAGTACAAACATCAGGACACTGTTTACACATTTAGAAAAGAGATGTTTCTTTCTCTGTTCTTCCCCTCCTTGTTCCCCACCTTCCCTCCCTCTGGCCCTACACACATGCAAATATTATAATGCAGAATCAGAGCTCTTTCTATTTGATACTGTGGCCTCCAGGCCTCCCATTTGGCCTGACCTAGAGACCTATATAGGTGAAACTTCTATTTTGAAGGGGTGCTCTTTAACTCAAAGATCCTAAATGAAAGCTGCTACTCAAGAGATGTCTGAAAACACACCCAAGATGGCTAAGGAGAAGCCCTGAGAGTCTTCCAAAGACCACAGCAGGGGAAAGCAAAGTGCAACTAATGGGTGCCTTGTGAACCAGCTCCCTCTTCCCAGACTGCAAGAGCCCTAATCACCTGTTAGTCACTTCACAAGGTCTAATTACACTGGCTTTCCCTTCGATATATTGATCTCACAGCCAATGCCGAATGGCATTTAATTAAAGGAAAGGCTACTGCTATTTCATGCTAAAAATCTAAATCCTTACAAACAAATTAGAAGCTTGAGACTCCCATTTGTGCTTTCCAGTAAGAGCTATTGAAGACAGACCCTGAGACTCCCAGAATTTCAGCATATTTGTGTGTGTAGGGGACACAGGGAGGGGAGAGGAGGGGCAAGAACTGACAGCACTATAGTTAGCCTCGCCCCTGTAAGTAGACCACCTGCTGACAACAGCACCTGGTGGCTAGTCACTCCCTTGTACTGATGCCACCACACACAAAGGCAGGATGCAGTCTCCTAAACCCTGCTTACATCCTGTCAGTGCAGAGGGTCAGGACCCCAGCCCATCCTGTTCCCTCCAACTCCCATGCATTTGTGCATCCTAATACCACCATCTGCAGAAGCCCCTCAAACCAAAGCCCTAGGCAACTGTGGAAGGACAGAGGTGTGCCCAAAGACTCTAGAGGGATTCCCTCTGACTGCTTCCTTCTGTAGCCCAGAAGACCAGGAAGCACATCCCTGGATGTCACATGTGACGGACGGAAGGGTCCACCAGCAGGAAGCTGGATACACTTGAAGGCCAGAGACAATCTTGTTTGTGATAAGCCCAATTAACTTCAGATAAGTACTCAATATCATTACAAAGGCAGAGCAACATATTCCTTCAGTCTCTACAATCAATGCCACCTGTGATGCTCTGAGAAATAGCTCAGGTGTCAAGGAGATAGCTGGGCAGCCAAGAACTAGCCAGAGCCCCCACCCACCAGCCCGGAAGTTACTGAACAGACTCAGGCTCAGGGCAGCACCAGCATGTTTTTGTCTAGAACACTGTCTATCCCAAGTTCCCACCCAGAAGTTCAGCACTGAGCCCAGAAAGTCACCCTGTGGGCCCCATAATGCCCCATAATGGATGCAGGGCTGAAGTGAGTACCCCCTTCTCTGGGAAACCTGGGCCTCCTGCTCCTGAAGTGAATGCCCCTCCTCTCAGGGGCCTTAAGCCACCTGCGTCCCCATACTGAAGTGAACATTCCTATCTCTCTGGAGCCCTGGGCCTTCTGCTCACTTCCATTTGTACAAATTTTGGCTGACCTGCTCCTAAGACTATGTGTACCCTGGTCACAAGTTCCATGAGGATGTGGGCT
The DNA here is from genome assembly GCF_003668045.3 of Cricetulus griseus. Lineage (NCBI taxonomy): Eukaryota > Metazoa > Chordata > Mammalia > Rodentia > Cricetidae > Cricetulus > Cricetulus griseus. The sequence goes on along the minus strand of NC_048595.1, from coordinate 383,084,177 downwards.
GACAAGACAGGTAAGAAACAGGGGCTTCTCTCAGTTAGGGTTTCTATTGCTGTGAAGAGACACCATAACCACAACAACTCTTAGAAAGGAAAATATTTAATTGGGGCTGCTTACAGGTTCAGTTTAGTCCATGATCATCATGGCAGGAAGTATGAAGGCATGCAGGTAGACATGGTGCTGGGGAAGGAGCCAAGAGCTCCATATTCAAATCAGCAGGCAGCAGGAAGAGAGCGTGACACTGGGCCTGGCTTGAGCATTTGAAACCTCAAAGTCCATCCCCAGTGACACACTTCCTCCAACAAGGTCTAATAATACCACTATCAATGACCCTATGGGAGCCACTGTCATTCAATCCACCACAGGACTTCAGATGTGCCAAGGAGCCGCTGCCCTAGGAAGGTTACCATTCACATCTGTAGGTAGGTAACCATGTGACATACTACTCAAAGCCAAAAAGGTGAGGCATGGTGAGTAATCATGTCAGGACAAGAGGTAACCAAAATCCGAAGAGAGCACTTGGGCCTATGCTTAGTCTGTGTGCAGGCATCAGGGGGCACTCTAGCCGGCACAAAGATAAGGCTTCCTTGTGACACTGGGACCACAGAAAATAGGAGAAAAGGAAACAAATGCTAACCCCTGCTCTTGTGCCCCTCTTGTCGCTGTGTCCTCAGAGCCTTCTATTATCTAAACACAACTTCAATAGCTAATATTCACAAGTATCTGCAGAAAACAAGGACAGTCCAGACCAGCAGGTTCCTGCTGCACAGAACAAAGGTATGAACAGGACTCCAGTTCCGAAGAGCTCAGTGGGAAACTGAGCTCTGGAAGCAAAAGGTGACTGTGAAAGTTGCAGAAGAAGGTCATGTTTCAGTGTGACTCCCCTCCTTCCAGGACAGAGAATGAATCAACAGGGAGAAAGAACTGAGGAGACTGACTAGAAGCCACTCCAGGTTGACACAGAGATGAACTCTGAACAAAGGCAGGCCCATAGGAGAGCAGAGAAGAGCACTGACCAACATAGGCACTGTGAAAGAATGGGGGCAGGTTGGCTGTCACTATAATAAGCATGGGAGAGCTGACAAAGGCCATCAGGCTTTTCCCTAAACACTAGTGACACCTAACAATCGAGAAGACAGCTAGTGCTAGGTGTGGTGGCACATACCTTTAATCCCAGCATCTGGGAGGTTGAGGCAGGAGAATTTTTAACCTAGTCTACTACATAGCAAGACTCTCAGAAAAAAGGAAAAAGAAACCAAAGCAACTAACCTAAATAAGAGGAGAAAGGGGGGAGTATGGAGAAAAGGAAAGCCTGTGGCCTCTACTAACACATTTGGATATGCAGTGTTCCCAAGGCTCACACGCTGATGGTGTGGTAACCACCTGAAGATCTTTGGGAAATGACTGAATGTTGCCCTAATCAGTGGATCTCTCTAGGGAGAGGGTCATCACATGGTGGCATTTCTGAGTGGAAGAAGTAGGTCACTAGGGTTGCATGCTGGAGAACAAAAATGCATGCCTTGTTCTGGCTGTCTGTCCACTCTGTTTCCCGGTAGCCACAGGCTTCAGTTACCATATTGTTCTTAGACTAAACGCAACAAAGCCTGCCATCCATGAACACATCATAAATATCTCCCTAGAGTATCTGTCCCTGTGGTGGGAAGTCTAACATGGTGACCACTGCCACTGCTCGGTATCAAGGGCAGGCATCACTTCCCAGTGAAGACATGACATCCTATAGGACAGTTCCTATCCCACTTTAGAGCTGAGGAAAGGACTCTATGACAACTCTCAGCCCAAGTCCACGAACTCTACATTGTACTGGGCTTGTTTCAGATGGAGCAAGTCAGAAGAGAGACAGAAGTCCTCTCCAGAAGATTCAGTATTGAGGAGCAAAGAGCAGACAACGAGCTGGGCATCCAGTTCTGGCCACCAGGCCTGTCTCCAGTGAGAACTCATTCATGTCTATTGGAATCCAAAGCCCTGTTGAGGGGTAGTTTCTTTATCTCTGAATCAGGAGACTGAGTTAACTGACTCCTTGGCTCCCAATTAGCTCTCAAGCACATCTGGGCAAATGCAAGGCCTTTGATAACCTTCAAAAAACCAGCTAAACCTCAAGAAAATGAGTAGTGAGAGCCTAGCATCACCTCAAAAGGACCAAGCCATAGATGGGTAGAAGTGGCTGTCCTGGGCCCTGGGCCAGGGGAAGCAGTGCTACCTTTCCCAGAGGGCCTTGTAAGGAAATGGAGCCTCCAAAGAGCCTCAACACCCTTGTCTCTCTACCTCCCTCCTCTCCTTGGACAGGCCAGGCCAGCCAGAAATGCCAACCCACACAGCACCCACAGCATCTCTGCAAACAACAAAGCACATCTGACCCCTAACTGTGTCCTTGGCTTGTGGAGAGTCGGGTGCAGCATCCCTGGAGCCCTATAAGGTGAAACAAGGCCCTTCCAACAGAGCAAGGCTCTCCTGCACTTCCAACACTAAATATGCAAAATGAGGGACTCTGGGAAGTCTCTGTCTCTTTCAAGCACCCATTTCTATAACAACATCCAGACAAGAAAAGCATGCACATAGGAAGGGCCTGAAACCAGCAGCTGCTCTGTGCTGAGCAGTGGCCTCATCCCGCCTGGCTCTCCCGCTCCCCAGCCAACAGCAACAAACTCTGAGACATCTGAACCTGCATTTCTGACTTCTCCCCAGCAGGTATCATGTCCCCTCTGAGATGAGCTATTGTTCTATTCATTCATAGATAATCATTGTTCTATTCCACCCACATCCAGGGTCATGGAGGAAAGCTCATTAGACTCAGTTTGCCTCATAGGCAAAGCAGCCAGGTTAGGACAGTCCTCCAAAGCAAAACAGTTCAGAAAAGAAGGGACCAGACTAACACATACCAGGAAGAACACCATAAGAAACACACAAATTGCTCATCCTTGTAACCCAAAGTATACTTGAGACTACTTACAGCAACATGTCATAATGCAGTCAAAACTGTAAGCATATTTATGACTATTTGCAACAGAAATGGTACATAATAAAAAAGTAATATAGAAAAATAGCATAAACATCATCTTACAGCTCTAGCTTTAGTAACCAAAAGCTCTTGTCACGGAGAAAGAAGTGATAAATATCTAGCAAAGAGCCCAACTTGGCCTGCTGTCTGCAGGGCTAGCAGAGAGCCTGCAAATCAGTGGTTACCACCCTGACCCCAGGTCACCCCTCAGCTCCAAGAACCCTATGGCCTGCTCTGAAGTAACTGTCTCAATGAGGCATCACTTAAAATTCACAAGCAGTCTGCTTTAAAAACCACTGCAGTTAGTCATGGGCCAATTTATGGGCCTAGAGTCAACTCCAGCTTGCTACACAGGCACTGCCTCTCCACAACAGCATGCCTCGCTTCTCAGGGTCCCTGATGGGAAAGCTGTCAGCCTGAGACTTAGTCCTGCAGGGGTAAGGCAGACCCTAATCTCCATGGGGATACTTCAAGAGCTCCTGTCAAGTCCCTCTGCCACACTGTCTGGGAGAATGAAAATATCAGAGGCCCTGAAAACAGGAAATGTACCAAGCCACTCCTAATGAGCAGCGCCCTCAATGACAAAGCCATCCTTCAAATAACAAATAAGCCCTCGCCCTACTCTAGAACAAGACTGCCACCCAGGAAGAAGGCCTGCCACTGAGGAGGTACCTAGGGAGGCTCCCATTTGGTATTTTCTATACAGACACCCACACGTGTGAGTAAGCAAACATGCACACACGAATGTGCATTTTTTGCCCACCCACCCCCAAACAATATGTAAACTGTTTCCCAAGGTACCTCAGAACTGACCCTTAACATGCTTTTTAGTTGTTTTTTTTTACAAATATCAACTTGGAATTGAAACTTTTTCACTTCAGATGCTATTTTCTCTCCCAGGAATGAGGGGGGAATTTGTCTCCAGTGAACCACAGTGCTTGGTAGGCCCCAATCCAAGGTGAATGTGTCAACCTTAAAATAAAAAACTCCAGCCAGGCAGTGGTGGCACATGCCTTTAATCCTAGCACTCAGGAGGCAGAGGCAGGTAGATCTCTGTGAGTTCAAAGCCAGCCAACCTGGTCTACAGAGTTCCAGGACAGGCTCCAAAGCTACACAGAGAAACCCTGCCTCAAAAAACCAAAATAATAATAATAATAATAATAATAATAATAATAATAATAATAAACTCCAAAGCCTTAACTCAGGAAACCCTGGACTACAGACTCCACCAGGAAATCTGACAAGGACAGCCTGAGATTAAGAGCAGTGTGCATGAATAGTAGGAAGGACAGCCTGAGATCAAGAGGAGTGTGCTCATGGTGATGAGTGAGAGAAAGAAGTCATGAAGAAAATTAAAACAGCCACAGCAGAGGAAACAAGACACAAGACACACCCAGTCGGTCCCATGGACCCATGATGAGTCATGTGTATGAGAACCTGGGGCAAGAAGACTGCTGTACTGAGGACACCCCAGCACAGGTCACCCTACCTCCTGAGCTCCCCAGCAACATCTCTTCTTCAAACTAATGCCTCAGAACACACCAGATATCCCTAGGCCATCAGGCTGCTTATGCACAGGGGCTCAGAAACTAAGCAAGATTCCTTCTGAATGTTTTTTGTCAACCTCAGTCCTCAGCCCCAGTCCCAGTCAGCCAGAGATCACATGAGTTCCTGACTGTGAGGAAGGCAGGTAGCCTCGAAGGTCCAGGCCTGGCATGCTGCGGCCACACAAGTCTCCATTGAAGGAGGCCTGTCTGAGGGGCTCTTGTCAGCACCGTGTTCTGAAAATAGCAGGAGGCATAGAAATTTTTTTTTTAATGCCTACTGAAGTACAGGAAGGTGAAATGACATGATGTCTGGGATTTGCTTTGAAATACTCCAGCAAAGGAAAAGGAAAAGAAAAAGAGGGACAGATGAGTCGTCTGTGGCGGCAACCTGACAGTCGCTGGATGTTGGGGACAGACGTCCTGGCTTCATTGCATGTTCTCCTGACCTTTGTATGTGTTTGAAATTTTTCATAACACAGATTTTTTTTAAGGCATGAGGGAAGGTAAAGGAGGCACAGACCTTCTGACAATGACTGATGACATTCTTGTTCTAGAAAACTATGCTTCCTGAGAAGCAGAGCCTCCCCCTCCTGGTGAGAAGCTGCCTGCCTTCTCACACCAGGGCAACCCAGGGCCCAAGGAACTATATCATCCACATTTCTTAGTGTGGCCATTCAGCGATCTAGTGCTCTGGCAAGGAAACTGTCATCAGTCCAGTGATAAGACACATTCGAATGGATGATGGTCACTAACAAGGAGCCACATTCAAGACATCCTCCCCACGAACATCACAGCAGTGTCTGCCCTTCACCTCAGCATCTAACAGCAATGGTTACATGTGACATATGTGTGCTGCTGGGAAACACATAACAGGAAAGGCAAGCGCAAGGCGCCCAGCAGCAGACCCTCAGTGGCAAACTCCTCAGATTTTTCCTGACAACACACTCACTTCTTGTCCCAGACAGACGTATTCTAAGAAACCTCTCATCCTTTAAAAGCTGAATGTTTCCCCCTGGGCCAACACCCCAGTCTTCCCATAGACCCTAAGGTATTGCCAGTTCCCAGCTGGCTGCTACAAGCAGGAACTTCGGCAAGATACTAGGTCATCCTGGAGATACCTTTCACCACTTCCTTCCTGAGAGCTGAAGCCCCAACTCGATGACAACGACCCACTCTGAAGTCCCCAGCCTGCCACGTCTACATGATCATCATTCTATCACTTTCAAATAAGAGCCTAATATTTTGAGCATAATGATTTTAAGGAGCTCAACAATTTCTTTGCATGCATTATTCATTTGTGACACAAAACTGTTATTTCACTGAGATTACTGTAAATCGCTACATGAAGAGCTGGCTTGCATGAACAATTAAATGATAGATATGATAAACTAGATTTATAAGCTTTATGTTCCTATAACATAAATTCCCTGAATGATTTAACTCGGCAGAGTCAGAAAATTCCTTCTAGATGCGAGTCCATGGATCTGCAGCTCCCCCACCAGCATTTCCCAAAAACTTACTCAAGGCTGAAAGGAAAACATTTAATAAAAGGTTTAATGTCTCTATGGTAACCAGAGCAACTTGTTTCAAAAATGAATAATAGCCCTGTTAGGTGCTTCATTAAAATTTTCCCAACCAAATACTGCCCTTAATCTTCTCAATGGAACAAAAGGCTTATTCAGAATACATGTACACGACTGAGGCTCAGTCAGACACAAGCCTGCGCCTGAGCGCAGACATCCATCAGTCGGCAACACAAAGATGGAATCTAATCAGCTGAGATGAGAGAAAGTTGGGTATTTATCTGGAAACAATTGATTAAAAACCTCAATATCCCACTGTTTGGGTCTTTTCTTCACTAATCAGCAAATTAAAGACAGCCCTCCTCTCAGCACAGTAACTCTCTCCTGACACAGGTAACTATGCCTGCAGACAGTGCCCTGGTCTGCTGGTTAGACAGAGCCAACTTCTCTAGAGTTCTGGAGCAGAAGCAACAAGAACTTCAGACCTGCACAAGAAGGACCCCCGCTTAACAGCTGGGTCTAACCCAACGTGTTCCTGTCAGTTTCAAGAGTCAGGCTAGGGTCACAAGCTCACATTACTTTGCGGCCCACAGTTCAGCATGCAGTGCTGCCCATCAACTGCTTTAGACCCCATAGGGGTGCAGAAACTGTCATACACATGCATGTGTCCAGCTACAGACCTTAGAGGGGAACCACACAGAAGATCTAACTCAGTCAACCCTGTTTAAAAACAACCTGGGCAGCTTTGGCTTATGCATCCTAGCTGAGCTGCATTCCTGGACTGTCTACTCCACCCAACCATCAGCTCTCCCAATTCTCAAACCCAGCCACTTTTGAAATTTGCCTATCCTATCTCCTCCATCTCATGTGACTAACATGGCTATATTCCCTAGTATAGAGGGGGGGTGGTGGTTATGAAGCCCTGCAGGTGTACACTCGAAGTGAAAGGGGCCACAAAGACTCTCAGCAGTCACTTCACTACAGCTGTGCATACAAACCTCTCCAAATCAGAGAGGGGGGAGCGGAGAAAGGCAGCAGCAAGTAGGCAACTACTCATGGTCTGCAGGCAGTTAAGTATACCCAATAAGCACAGTTGTGGGAGGTCCTATGACACAGTAAGATGCAGAAAGGACTTGGTTCTCAGAGGGACCCTTCCTCAGAGGACCCAGAGCACTGAATAAGAAGAGTCCAGCTCCCACACCCACCACACCCTGTCCTCAAATCTACACCACAGTGAGGCCAGCCCACCCAGCCCAAGACTATTCTCTTTTGCAAGTGACAGGCCAAAGAGAGATTATGGAATCATATCTTACTGAATGCCACATGCATCTGAGATTTCTTGATGGGTATCAAGAACCCCCAAATGTGTTCTAGCCCCACCACAATATGGGATTGGCATCTGTTATGGGATGAATTGAATGCAGCTGCCCTTGCAGATCACATGAGAACATAGGATATTATTCACTGCTGCTTGCCAGTGTCCATTCGCAGGCGAATTAGCTTCATAGATGCAACTCACTTTCATTAATAGGAAAGAAATTTGACCTTTGTGATCCCAGAGAAGCAGGAGGTAACACACACAGCCCTGTTTGCCTGATCTCAAAACAGATAATGGATCCTACAGCCCTCCTCTCAGAGCATCCCGAAAGTCCCTAGGAGCTAAGCACAGAAAAAATGTTTCCTACAGCAGCTCATTTCACCTAAGGCATCCTGGGGCCACATTGTACTCCAGTGTGCAGATAACAAAGGCAGCCCTGGGTGGCTTAGTAACAGCAGAGAGTGAGCATATAAAGCAGCTTCACAGATACATTGTAAAACACAGGGAGGGGGGAATATGAGGAGAGGAGGGAGGAGAAATTGGTCAGGATGTATAATATATGAGAGAAAAATACATACATACATACATACATACATACATACATACATACATACACAGACAGACAGACAGACACACACACACACACACACAC